>NC_092803.1:173904657-174212023 GCF_040954645.1 Diabrotica undecimpunctata | reverse complement strand
TTAAGTACTTATTTACCGTGCATGAATTATCATGACTGTTTCTAGTTATTTTGAGCACCTGAATTGCAGTGGCGAACAGTCTCGGAAACAATATATTCCAAACTGTAAAATTCATGGCTGTTTTTTGATTTATTCTTTATTACTGCATATTTCCTGATGCTAACTTCAGTTTCTTTAGCAGTTAACTTTCAGATCTGAGAACAGAAGTTGTTTATTTTAGCTACAAGAGGTTTTAGCTATAAATGCTTTTGTTTATGATATATGAGAGACATTGCAGCAGTATAAAACAATCAGTAAGATTTAAATAGTAAAGCATATTTCAACAATTCTTCATTGTTAATAACATTTAGGTTTTTTCTTTACCTATATCTATATAAAAAGATGTTTCTTTCAAAAGAGAGAAAGTCAACTTACCACATAAAAAGTAGACAAAAACAATCCCAAAATCTACAGATTATTTCCTGTCAACAAAAGTATCAATGAAATTTAAAAAGTAAAAAACTTTTTAATTTGTTGGGAATTCTCATTATATTGTTTATCAACAACTGGTTTATAAATATATATACATCATATACATATAAATACATCGATACTACAGGTGACCTGAAGCCGTTAACACGTTTTTATAGAGTTCTGACAAATATGGAAGGTGAAAAGAGTCAAAGAAAAGTCAGCAAGATTTTTCGGAAGGTGAAAAAACTATTAATGAACGGTTTACTACTACTGAAGAACTGCTTAAACGTTTTGAGCAAAAAATCTTAAGAAGAATATATGGTGGAATAAAAAAGCAGCAAGGTTTGTGGCACAGCTGTTGCAACTTTGAGTTGTATAGAAGTTTCTGGGAATCTGATGTTATAAAATTCATTAAGGTAACACGCCTTAGATGGATGGGACATGTAATCAGGCGAGAGGAAGAGATGTAACAGTCAAGAAAGTTTGTGACCAAAGTGGGCCAATTGGACAACTAGCTAGAGGGAGAACTGAGACTTAGGTATCAAGACAACTTAGAGGATGATTTAAAATCTATTGGATTTGCCAGAGACTTTGACTCATAACAAGTTGTGATGCGGCTGATGATGACAATGAAAAAACTATTGTATACAACATGTATTGTGGGCTCCGTGAAAGGAATGAAAATATGTTGGACAATGACGTAACTATATGTAGCGATTTGTGTGTAGCTTTTAAACATATTCAGCTTGAAGAGGATATTAAGTATGCTATTCTGAGAAAATTCCATGCTTTCTTTTTCCGAAATGAAATTCCAACCTTAAAGAAAGTTGCAACCGAAATAGATTCTAATGACACCCAAAATATCGCGATATCTATTTTGATATCCAAAATATACTGACATGTATTATTGTAAATGTTAAGGCAAATAAGCATTAAATCTATGAAAAGAAATAGGAACAGTGTAACTTATCAAAACAGAAAATATTATTTTATGGGGGAGACATTACCTTAAAAAAATCTAAGAACTATTGTTGTGAAGGAAGAAAATTTTTTTATTTAGATGAAACTTGGATAAATCAAGGCCACACTGTTTCAAAGATGTAGCAAGATGTTTAAGTTAAAAAACATCAACACACCTTTATTGAAGGCTTTTGTGTTGTTACTAATTACTACTTAATAATAAATAAGTAATAATATTATTATTATATTATTATTATATATTATTAATAAATAATTAATATTACAAAATACATATTTATATTTGTAAAAATACCACAATCATTTGAAAAAATCTTTATTTAAAATACTTATTACTTTTCAAATTGAATTTAATACATTCATTCAATGTGGTAGAGATGTTGTATAAAGATTATATTTTTTCAATTAATATGATGTTATTCTTGCAGATACCACAAGTAAATATTTTTTAATCACTAGCATTACTGTTATGAAAAAATATTTTTGCACTTGTCCTCAGATCAGTTATTTTTTAATTAATGTTTTAGGTAAATCTAACTTCATGGATGCCATCAGTTTTGTAATGGGGGAGAAAACACAAAGTTTAAGAGTCAAAAGATTAAGTGATTTAGTTCATGGTGCTGCTATCAGTAGACCTGTTTCCAGAAGGTATAATAAATATATTTTGAACTTTTTTGGATATTTGCTAATAATTTTGGAATGGTTGATAACTAATATGTATGGAACATTGCATAATAATGTATTTATTGAGTAATAAGTAGAGGTGGCGATTCATGGAAGCAGGGGAAGCACTGCTTCCCTAAACTTCAATATTAGAAAATATATTATTAATTAACATTTAATTATCGAATATTTTTCCCTAATCTAAGTAATCTATTATGTGAACAATAGGCATTGAAAAATATTAAAAATTGATGTCATAAACAAACTCAAATATCTCCATGCCCCTTTAAACGTGGCTCAGGGATTAATGACTTCACCCACGAGTCATGTTGACACTTTCTCAGCCGCCTTCAGCCTTTATTTAGTAGCAGTCGATGTACGATCGATGGCAGCTGACGGTTGAAGAATTTTAAATTTTGTGTTGCTTTTCTTCTTTGCATAAACAGTGTCGTATCAATGTATTATTACAAATAATTAAGACCCTAAAAAATACCTCAAAGAGAATCCAAAACGATTTAATTGAATTCACTATTAACGTTGTAATGGATCACATTAAAAATGAGATTAAAAAGAGCACCCTTTGTTTTAATTACCCTCGATAAAATACCATAATTTTTGAAGCGAAGCTACATTAGCGAAATTACTTTTTTTTTCTACAGTAAAATGCTGAGGCGAGCGTCCCGGAGCTAGCGCCACAAGATGGCGTTGTCAGTGTCATAGAATAGAGGTTCTTGACATTGATTCACTACTTATGAGATTACTATCAAATGATATTTATTTATATTTTATTATTAATATTTGGTCTAAATTTGCCAGGTTTGTCATAAGTAAACAATTTATACTTTGTTAATACGTTAACAGGTGACGTTAGGGGCAAACATAATAATTTATTAAATTTGTTTAAAATTTAAAAAATAAATAAATAACAAAATTACTTTATTTAATTTTAAATATATTATTTAAATATTAAAAATACAGAAAATATAGTAGGAAGCTCCACGCTAGTCTACAGTACCGACTACTGTTCCACTTTGTTAGTCAGTTATCCATTGTTGTGCGATATGTCATTGATGGCATTCCTCAAGAGCGATTCTTAGAATTTTTTACTATAACTAGCGATCAAACTGCGAAGGCTATGTTTAAAGTTGTTTATGATATTCAGCTTGGAATCACTTTCTAACTTCTTTCGAAGTTAGAAAGTGATTCCAAGCTGGTCACCCAGAGCTATGATTTTGCTGCGGTAATGATTGATCAGTTAGCAGGTCTTCAAGCTAAAGTAAAGGAAAAATTGAAACATGAAATTTTTGTTCACTGTTTAGCACACAGATTTAATTTGGTTTTATCTCGAGGCATGGATAATATTAAAGATGTTAAAAAGAACACATGATTTGGATATGCACATTCAGAAAAGGTTTTCAAAAGATACACAGACGAGATGGAACTGCAATGGACGTTTATTATTAGTTGATAACTGTTTTCAAGATGTTACATTAGCTTAAAGAAAATTTCGATTAAAATTTTCTGCTTAATATTTTTGTAGAGATTTTTCCTTTTAGTGATATTTTATTTGACATTTTACAGACGAAGTCAAATAGCATTTTGTATAAGAAATTGATGACTTTCGAAATACGACAATTAAAAAACGTAAACAGTTTAAAAATATTTTGGGATAAACCTGAAAATATGGGGTTAGAACCTGAAAGAAAAAAAAATGAAGATTAATTATGTCGTTGACATAGAGACCTCCTGTCAACGATTATATGTCAAAATTTTTAATAATATTCTACAACAAATGAATCGTTGCTTTCAAAATTTTAACGAATTAAAATTTGTAGAATTGTGCAATTTTAATTTTTCTAACAATTCATCAAAATTTCCCACAAAGGCATTTAATTCAATACGATTAAATTATGGAAACTTTTTTGATATCCCAGCTTTATATTCTCAGTTAAGGGTCGTTTATGAAACAGCTGACATTAATGATATAGAAATACCCAGGAATCTGTTAAATTTTTTAAACAGTACTGGTCCCTGTTTGAAGTGGTCAAGTTGTGTGAATTAGTACTAACCATCCCAGCCAGAAGTGCTGTTTTTCAGTATTAAAACGAATTAAAAATTTTTGAAAGAAATTTAACAAGTGAAGACAGACTTTCCAAGTTAGCTCTATTATCCATTGAAAAAGAGTGCATTAAACAATAGACCTTAAGTATAAAAACAATTTTAAAAAGAACTATTCTTTTTAAGTTTAAAGAAACCATCTTTTTTACAGGCAATTTTTTATAGTTTTTGTTTTTAGTCCTTATAAGTTGACTGGTAATAATATATTAGGTATATACCTATTAACTAGGTATATATTTTGATCTCGACCCTCGTAAGAAAATATTTTTTATACCCTGATTGAATCGCTTCCCCTTCCAAAAATATCACTGCACGCCACTGTTAATAAGTATATTAATCCGTAAAAGATTTATGTAACTATCAGTATGCAATATTTCTGTATGGTGTGAGAATTTAAATACACACAATAATTAAATAAATGTTTTGCAGTGCTTCAGTAACAGCAATGTTTATCGTTGACGATGGCAGAGAAATAGCATTCCAAAGGTCTGTCCTGGGTTCGTCTTCAGAATATAGGGTTGATGGAAATGTAAGTTTAAAACATATACTGTTATTTTTTTAAATTAATATTTATTTTTTATGAAAAGTGCAAATCAGAACAATGTTATTAAAGCCATTTTAATGTTGTTTAGGCCTGCACACACATTAAAAACCTATTAACAGTATTCAGCACTGTCACGCAGTATTTGAGACTTGTTTTGACACTATGTGATGCTACCATTAATAGGAACATTACGAGGACTGGCACTGTTGCTACAACATCCTGAATCATTTCAGTCACTTTTTGAACTTACTCGTGACTTTGAAGTCAAAGTCTATCTATTAAAATGACAATGAGGAAAGTAGAATGGAAAGTGTGAGTACAAATCGCCCAGAACGATTTAAAACTAACACAGGGCTATACCAGGTTGATCCGCTATTGTGCCTATTCAACCTGGCGTTAGAAAAAGTTATGGGAGACATAATAGGGATATATACTTATAGAGATATATATGCTTTATAATGATGACATTGGTCCCAGTATTTGTCTTGTATTTATATGAAAGAATTGTCTTTTATTTTTAACTAAACTTGTTTTAGGTCGTTTCTTCTAATGAATACCTTGGCGAATTGGAGAAATTAAAGATTAATGTTAAAGCCAAGAATTTCCTAGTATTTCAAGGTGCTGTTGAATCAGTGGCAATGAAAAATCCAAAAGAAATGACTGCCCTTTTTGAAGAAATTAGTGGGTAAGTCATATTTAAAACATAGTACTATAAGTGTCTATGAGGTAGACATAGTGTGTAGGTACATTTTATTTTGATAAATATTTACTTATTATCACCTGATATTTATCATTACCATACACATTCACTTGAATTTGATTGAATTAAACTAAATCATATTTCTGACATTATAGATCAGGATCCTTAAAAGAAGAATATTCTCGACTTCAACAGGAAATGCAGAAGGCTCAAGAAGAAATCAATTGTGCATATCAGAAGAAAAAAGGTATCAATGCCGAGAAAAAAGAAGCCAGATTGGAAAAAGAAGAGGCAGATAAATATGCTCGACTAAAAGACGATTTGGTAAGTTTTTATTAAATTGCTATGGACACTTTGTACATTGTATTAAATTTTAATTTAGAATTTTAGAATGTTTAGCTCTACATATACCTGTATGTTTTCTAAAATTTTTGGGTCTGGGTCCAAATTGATCCCTTGTCTCATGTAACTTCTGCTACTAATATCGAAGGTCACTAGCATTCTCCGATCTTTTCCCTGGCCTCCCTCCTTAAAAAAGAAATCCTAAAAATCTAGTATTATCTTAAAGCCACTTTTTGAGATTTGAAAACAGATAATCTTAGATGTTATATTATGCAGAAAAATCACTTGTTTTGTTCTTCTTCAGTGGTTGAGAATGTTTGTCTACTCATTGTTTGGACTGTTCTTTGGACTTGATAATACAATGGTGGAACCAGGTTTCATCTTCGGTTATGACACTGCTGAAAACGTTCTTCGTATTGTGACGAAAACGTGGCAAACCAATAATTCTTTGAAAAAAGATTTTTATTTGGACCCAGGGATTTTTTGCTACATCAATGTTTTTGGACTAATAAATCCATCAACAGTGCAGTTACCTGGAATAAGTATTACTACTTTAATGAAGACAAATATAAAGATTAAATTTTGGCTGTTAAAGCAATGTGATTGAATACTTGCCAAGTATACATGAATGAAGCCACTAAATATGTGGGTAAAAACCTTTTAAATGATATTAAATTTTTGTTGTTTATTACATATTTGCTGATAAGTTCGTATGATGTTACAAGTTTTAAACATATATACTGTATAAACAGAGGTAGTCTGTATATGGGCCCTATACAGCGTTCCACATTAAGAAAATAACATTAATCTTATAGAGATCAGTGTTGCCAAAACTCTCAGGCATGCGGTTTACTAGATAGTCGATATATTTTTCGAATTTCCATTTTCAATTAACATTTAACTGTAAAGTCAGAATAACAACTGAAGAACCACAAAGCCTTATTATCATTATGTAGTCTCAGAGAACGACATAAAATCGCTGACATACGTACACCGTATTATTTTAAGTTGCAATTAGTAATTAGATATATGCATTCCAAGCGGTCCGTTTATTTGCTTTTAAACCTTTCTAAGCAATATTTTCTACTGATTTCTATGATTCATGGTATATGATATTTTTACCGAAAAACAAATAAACTGTCGTTACTATAATTAAAATAAGATAAAATAAAATTATCTTTTGTAAATACTATTTATTTAAATAAAATCATTTTCCCTACTTTTCATCTCTTGTTTCGAATGGGCACTTTTGGTCAATTACGTTAAAAAACATTAATTTAATAATTCATGTCTGTGAAAACGAAAATACAAATTATATACAACCTTGAATCGTGCTTGTGTTCGTTCATCGTGGCATCGCTGCGCTTCTATCGTCCATAAGAAATACATGGCTCTATCTCCGCAATGTTATTTTCTTAACGTGAAACGCTCTATAGGTAGCAACTGATTAAAATGACATTTGTATGAAAATGGGCGCATGTATGAACAAAACAGTCAATGTAACTTGAAACAGATGTTCATACATCCGTCCTAAAAAGTCATTTCGTATAATATTGTAATTATATTAAAGATTGTAAATATATTGGGATGTTAAATAAAAAAACAATTAAAGGGTTTTTGCCCACATATTTAATAGCTTGATTCACGTATACCTGGTAAGTATTCAACCACATTGTTTTAACCTTAGTCAAAATTTAATCTTTACACTTGTCTTCATTAAAGTGGTAATACTTATTCCTGGTAACTGCACTGATGATGGACTTGTTAGTCCGAAAACGTTGTGTGATGTAGCCCAAAAGGGTCTTTATAATTATATATACCTTATATAAATAATTTTTAAAACAAAGCTTTTGTGATTTATGGTATACAGCCAGCTACAGGCTACATTTTATTTTCCTTGTGGATTCATTCTTTGCTTCGATGTGAGCAACCGCGGCATAACACCGATTATTTTTTTTTATTTATAAATCTTCAATTAGAATAATTCTTTGCATACTGTCATTTAATACACCCACTATGGTCCACTATCAGCTAATACAGAAGACGTTTTCAATCAAAATTTGGGTTAATAGCGATTTTTGGACAACCACCACGAGAGTTCGCCGATTCTCTACACATTTTTGCGTAATTATTAAGATATTTTTTTAAAACTAACCGTATATTTGAAATGTTTTTGTTAAATCAAAGCTTCTATACGGGCGTTGTATTTTACTGTTTTTTCTATAGTGAACTGCCGAGGCGAGTATCACGAAACGAGCGCTATAAAACGGCGTTGCACGGGTAGCATCATAGAATAGCGGTTCTCGACATCGGTTTACTACTCTCGATCAATTCGTTTCTAGTCGTCACATATTTTCTCTAAGCAGGTGTAAATTAACAACTGGATGAAAAGTAACTAACAAAATATAGACATTATATGAAAAGTAAAAAATTAAAGGAATATCTGTCACTAAAAGAGTCGATTCGTATCGTAACGATTTTCAAAATTTAACTTTCCTAAATGTCATCCAATTAATAACAACATTGAATGATCTTTTTAAATCTTTATAGTAATTCTCGTTTTAACATAATTCCATATAAATACAATTTATTGTTTTTAAACATATTATTGAGTTTATAAAATAATTGAGGAGCCAGGTGGAAAAACAATCATTGTCCACTTTTGGTCGAGATTTTCGAAGTTTTCCAGTAATGAATACATATTACTTTCGGATGGTACGGAGTAAAACGGAACAGAATTTGCAGTCCTTTTATTACAAATGTTAAATGAAACTGTGTACTGGGAAAGAACCATCATAGTCCGCGCACTGCGAGGGAATAACCGTCAGGATCCGAAGTCGCCCCCTCTCTGTATCAACAGGTCGGGTCGGGTGCAGCATTTCTGTGATTCTGTTTCTTAGTTTAGCGACTTCGTTGGTGTGTTCTAGTTTGCCAGTTGATTGTATTTGAACAATAGTAAAGTAGTGAGTACATTACTGATTAAAATGGAAAGTAGTGGTAGCGATTGTAGTGTTATAGATGTGGGGACTGCTGCTAAAAAAAAGAAGAGAAACATGCCGTGTTCGTGACGCTATGAAACTTCTGGGAGCCACCACTCATGAGGTAGGGCCAGATTGCAAGTACCACCGTTTTCGTTGTTTTGGGAACGTTAATGAAGACGAAAGGCGACGCATTTTTGACTTAAGTCAATGAACTTACTAACGACGACGATCAGAATCGGTATTTAGGTGGTCTGATAACCGTTCTGCCAGTTATTCGTCGACGAATTAAAGTGGGTACAGAGATACCTAATCTTGCTTCTTATCTCTATCATGTTAGGAGTGGCCCTGATGGAGACTTTTGTGATGTGCAAGTATGTTTCAAAGCATTCTTATCCATTCATGGAATTTCTGCTTTCAGAGTGCAAAGAATTCGAGAATCTCTGGCCTCAACTGGCACTGTACCAAAATTTCTGAAGATACTATCGTCAAAGTGACAAAATTTATTGGTTCCTTTAAAGGAAGAAAATCGCATTTATCCCGGAAAAAAAGTAAGACAATTTATCTCCCTGAAGAACTCAACATAACTAAGTTACATACTATGTACTTAAAAAAATTCCGATAATAAATGATCGTTAAGTTTCGCGAAATTTTTGAAAAAAAGTTTAATATTGCATTCGGTTTTCCTAGGAAAGACACCTGTAGCTACTGTGACACTATACAAGCGGAAATATCTACTCTTTTGTAGAAATTAGATGCCTGCTGTGATGAATATAAAACCCAAATCTTGGAGAAATTACAAGAAAAAGACAACGAGAAACAACTTCATCTTGCGAGAAGTGAAAAATTTTATTCTGTGAAAAGAAAATATCGAAAATTGTCGTCAAAAGCAGTCGATACCGAAACCATAACCATAGACTGCCAAACAATTTTACCAACCCCTAATGTGACCTCAAACGATCTCTACTCTAAACGGCAACTTAACTTTATAATATTGAATGTACATGTATTGGCTGATTCTACCTCTGTTTTCTATACTTATGACGAATCGGTAGCAAAAAAGAGGGCTGACAATGTATGTTTGATGATTCATCACTTTGTGTATAACGTACTGCTATCTCAATTTCAAAATTTGATAATATTTTGCGACTCTTGTGGAGGGCAGAATAAAAATTACACAGTTTTTCGGTTCCTTCATTACCTAGTTCAGAAGAAGGACGGAAGAAGGAGTTTGTGGAAGTAATTTTTCCCATTAGAGGACATTCCTATCTAGAGTGCGACCAGGACATGCGTTTAATTAATGACAAAGTTATACGGAAACTCCGCATGATTGATTGGAGAGAAGTCCTCCGCAACAGCAGAGTGAAACCGAAACCGTTCCAAGTGGTGGACTGTGGGAAAGATATGAAATTTCTGAATTGGACTAAGCAGTTCTCCAACAAGTATCCCAAGAAATGCCCAATGCCTACGAGACCTATTAGAGTGTTGGAAATCAGGAAAAATAGAAACCCGACAAGAAATTTAAGGAAAGCTCATAATATCACAACTCTGGAAGTTACTAGCCACAATCATCTCGAATCTTTGTACAACGGCCTACTTCCGGTCAAAGCTACAAGATCTTCTCCACTTGACCAAATATTTGGAAAACGTAAACTCTAGAAAGTTCTACGCTGATTTACAAGGTACTGAACAGGAGGGAAGTTAGGGAGGAAGAAACATTTTGTGACGCAGAAGCTTGAAGGTACTGGGGAAGTACATGGTCTATGCTTCCACACTCAATTTTTTGTTTGATGTTTCGCAAATAAAATATTTTTTTGTCTTATTTTGATTTTTCCTCTCAGATTCAGATTGTTTTTCCCCCTGACTCCTTAATTATATTTACTATCAAATAATATTTATTTATATTTTATTATTAATATATTATGGTCTGAATTTGACAGGTTTATCATAAGTAAACAACGTAGGTATGCTTTGTTAATACGTTAACAGGTGGCGTTAGGAGTAAACAATATTTTTATTGAATTTGTTTAAAATATAAAAAGTAAATAAATAATAAAATTACTTTATTTACTTTAAATTTATTATTTAAATTTTAAAAATATTTTTTAATTTAACTTATTTTAATACATCTTATTTAGTTTATATAATAATTAAAATTTGCTATCAAATGATATTTATTTATATTTTCATAATTTCATATAAATATAAATACAATGTTGGATTTTTGATAAAAAGGGTTATTAGCAAAACATTTTCATATTTTGTACAGTCACAGAGGAATAGTCCCTTTGGTTACCAGTAAAGTTAGGTAAAAAAATGTCAAAACTGACCATAATTTGTTATTTTGATTTTTGAAATGTTTTAAAAAGATCTTACATGTTTTGAAAAGATCTTACTAACGAATTCGATAAAGCATGAAAAAAGGTTAAAAAAAATACACCTACAAAAATTGCTGCTGAATAGAAATTTGATTGAAAATATTATGAAATTGTAAAGAGAGTAGTAAAAACATCAATTTTATTGATTAATATAAAGATTCGCGCTAGTCTAAAGCACCGCCTACTAAACCATTTTTTTTTGTTTTAGAACGACAAACTGGTTGACCATCAGCTTTTCCGCTTATTTCACAATGAAAGAGAAATGAAAAACCTCGAACAAGATCTCAAGTCCAAACAAAAAGAAGTTGATAAAATCGAAAAGAAGAAAGCGAAACATGAAGACTTTCTCAAAGAAAAGAAGAAAGAACATGGAAAGCACACCAGAGAATTTGCGAAGGTCGAACAGGATATAAGAGAAGTAGAAGTAGAAATATCGAAAAAGAAGCCTCAGTTCATTAAGGCCAAAGAAAGAGTAACTCATATGCA
This sequence comes from Diabrotica undecimpunctata, assembly GCF_040954645.1. Taxonomy (NCBI): domain Eukaryota; kingdom Metazoa; phylum Arthropoda; class Insecta; order Coleoptera; family Chrysomelidae; genus Diabrotica; species Diabrotica undecimpunctata. Next base: position 174,200,383 of record NC_092803.1, on the reverse strand, counting down.
GAAAAAGTTGGACGGTGCTATTAAGACATTGGATCAAGCTAGAAAAGCTCACGATGCTCATATGAATGACATTAAAAAATTGGAGGATGAATTAGCAACTGTGGAGAAAAAGAAAGATGAATATGAGACTCAAATAGCTGGCGAATCACAGAGTCAAGGAAGAGATGTGCATTTGGAAGATGCTCAGGTATTATTAAATTCAATTAATAACTTCCTCAATTAAATATTTTTCTTGATCATCTCACATCAACTATTTTAGTAATTTTCATATTTTATTTTTATTTAATACTTTCCTAATATTTTGCAATTAATTTTGTTTATTTTTTCATTTTTTTTTTAATATTGTATCTAAACAGAATATTTTATCTTTTTTGTAATAAATTGATTTTTTTACCCAAAAATATGTTGCTTTTGAACTTTTTAGGTAAGACAATACCACAGGTTAAAAGAAGAAGCTGCTAAGCGATCAGCACGATACATGCAGGAGTTAGATTCTGTCAACAGAGAACAAAAGGCTGAACAGGATCGCTTGGATAATGTATCTAGAAGTAGAACAGATGCTGAGAACAAACACAGGCAGAAACTACACGAAAAAGAGGAGATGGAAAAGAGAATAGAAAAGTTGGCAGAACATATAAGGTATGTAAATGTTTTGTAATAAACAAATACATTATCCTTACATTAATATAAACAGTTTTCATTCACGGTCAAGGTACATTTCAATTGAAATCCTTCAATCAGCGGATCAATTTCCGAGATAATCGAAAAAAAAAACCGCTGAGGCCACTAACCTAAAAATTGACTTAATCTCGATTTGAATTTGACTGATAATTTTGTATATGATAATAATAATAATATTAAAAATGTCGGTCAGATAGCCAAGCGGGCTAGGCGGCCGATTCTCATTCGCTTCACTGTCGAATGGTTCAGTGGATGTGAGTTCGAGCCCCAGCTCGGTATACAGAAAAATAAAAAAGGCTAACGCAGCAGTTTAAAATTCCAGATGAATCTACGGCTCAGACTAGAATATGTTGGTGTCTGATCGGCCTATGGTGGAGCAGTACGGCAAGAGATAAGGGCTTGCGGCTCGGTGATACTCCTCCATAGATCCCTACCGGAAGGGCGTGGCGCCTAAATACCCGTGTATATATATATATATATATAATAATAATAATAATTACTTTTATTTTAGATCCAGTGAACAAGCTTTGCAAGATCAGAAGCAACTGCGAGAAGATTTACAATCTGATGTTGGATTTTCTAAGGACAGAGTTCATGAAATTCAAAAGCAATTAGAGGATGTAGCTGAACAACTTGGTGACGCTAGAACAGATAAGCACGAAGATTCCAGGAGGAAGAAAAAACAGGAAATTGTGGAAAGATTCAAGAGTAACTACCCTGGAGTGGTAATATTATTGATATTTCTTCATTTAGACTGTTAATTTATTTGTGGAATAGTTGCTACTTTGATTTGATGTTTTTAAAAATGAGTGTGCTTAATATAAGCATAAATGTTTTACTTATACATATTTTATTAAACAAACCGAATTCTTTCTTTTTTGAATTAACTCAAAAGTTTAAACATACATAAAATCAAATTTTATCAAATTCCATTTTATATAACCATTTATCCATTAATTAACTATTTTATGCTTATATGCAATTGTGCCCTTTCTTCACAACTCTGAGAAGAAGAGTTTTTTTTTATTCATTGACGCGCACACATGCTCAAACTTGATTTGCATTTTCCTTGCTTACAGCCAACGTCAAGTGTGATGATATTTCATTGTGCAGTTTTTAAAAATACTCTTTTTGACGGCATTGGTTAAAGAGAGGCGAGCGGAGTATGCGTCGTTGGAACACCTCCACTCTCACTCTGACTTCACAAGATGGCAGCAATGCCATCAGCTGTCATGTCAACTGTCAATTCTTCTATTTGTACACTCGTATTATTCTTCATCTGTTAAATTGTTTTATTTTCCATCTGTAAATTCGTCTTATCAGGTCCAACGAGCTCTCCCATTTTAAGTTGCTTAATGGCCCTCTCACGTCCATCTGATGTTTTGAATGTTTCAATAAAGAATTTTTTACGATCATTAACAGATTGTCCTAGAGCATGGATATAAAATTTGTTTGATATTGATTTAGGAGCACCGACTGATTTTTTGGAGGTCTAACTTGTGACAAGAACTGTTTGATGAGATCACACACACAAGAATTATGGACTCTGATAGAGCCATAGTACCAAAAAGAGTCAAAAGCTTGTTTTCTTAGCTCTTAAGATAGTTTATCAATACTTTTTTATGCATGAGCAGTCACTATTATTAAATACTCTTTAGTCTCTTCTTTTTTTCCTTTTTATTTTCATGTTTTTGTTTTTTTAGTTTTCTTTGAAGTATCATCACGGCCAGAGTCCGCCAATCTCTTCTTTTTTTCATTTTTATTTACATTTTTATTTAAAAGTTTCATCTGATACAGCCTCACCGTCCTACATCCTGGAGGTCAATCTCTGTAACCAAAAGCAATATCTAAGTTATATAGATAACAGTAAAAAAATTAGTATCCATAGGTCTATTTACATTTAAAAATCTCTTCCATGAACTTACTAAGAGTTGTACCAAGTTTACCTCAGCTGCTACAGCAACTTTAAATTTGTTAGAGCTATGTGTTACACCACCATTCAAGCAAGTAGATTTGACTATGGAGAATGCAGATATGACCATAACTAAATATTAAAAAAAAAAAGTCACACCACTTTTCACCGCCTCAAGTAAATAGTGGCAATTAAACAGTGGCTGGTGCAAGTCTGAATAACCGTCAATACTAATCCTTAGCATAAATCATATCTTACAGATAAAACATCGACGTTCAGTTCGTCTCGCTGATTAGAGTAATCAATTAACTCGGGGCGAAAATCCGTAATTTCGCACACCTTGCAAGACTTTACTACAATTCGCGTTCGCTGTTTAAAAAAGTTTCAAGATTTTTAGTAATACTTGTATTTTTAATGTATTTACGTTTTACTAATGAATCTATTTAATATATATGAAATATTTCAGTACGATCGAATGATAAACATGTGCCACCCCATTCACAAGCGTTACAATGTAGCTATTACAAAGAATTTGGGAAAGTATATGGACGCCATCGTTGTTGACACCGAACATACTGGTAGACAATGTATTAAATATCTCAAGGAGCAAATGTTGGAACCCGAAACTTTCCTTCCCTTGGACTATCTTCAAACTAAACCAATCAAAGAAAGATTGAGGAATATAACTGAGCCCAAAGGTAATTAACAATACCATTTGATATTCCATTCAAATAACAAAAAAAGAATGTAGTTTACCAATTGTATAATGTTGATTTTTTATTTTATTTATCCTGTTTTTAGAAATAATTTTTATTTTAAAATATGATTAGGCGAATGAAACCATAGATTTCTCTGTCAATATACCACACATACATTATTACATTTTAATTTTTTCTTTTTGTTTTTAATAGGAGTTAAGTTAATCTATGATGTCCTTCAATTCGAACCTCAAGCAATAGCCAAAGCCGTAATGTTCGCGACTAATAACGCACTCGTTTGCGAAACGCCAGAAGATGCTATGAAAGTGGCTTATGAGCTAGGAGGAAGATTAGATGCCGTCGCTTTGGACGGAACTTACTATCAAAAGTCAGGTATTATCTCTGGAGGTAGTTTGGACCTGGCAAGAAAAGCTAAGAGATGGGATGAAAAGCACATGGCTCAGTTGAAAGCTCAGAAGGTAATATTAATTGTTCCTCTTTTATGTAAGAAAACTTTTATTTCTTTTTATGATATTAAAATCTAATTAACTTGATCAGAAATCAATATCATAAATTCTAATAGTTTTTGGAATCAACGATTAATCATGTTTAATAGGAGGGAAATTACTTCTATTGGTCCTGTCTTTTCAATTTATGCTATTATATTAATTAGCCGATATTTATTTTTGTTCTAAATTTATTTTATTTTATCCGACTTTCTGTTCATATAGGCAACGTCGCAATCGTTTTTGACACAGTTTCGTGTACTGGAAGGACCTTACGTTTGATAACCTATATTTTTTCTTTTTCTAATGGAATTAAACAATTTTACAATTAACTCTGTCTCCTCACTACTACTGCTGTCATTGATGTGTGGCAACAACGCATTATTCCCCTGACGAGTTCTGAAATTTAAAAAAACGCCTTTCTTCACAGTGCTAAAACGCCAAGCGCCAAGATACATCCGGCTATCCGGCATTCAGTAATTATCACAAACTGACGAGGAGTGTGTAGTTCTTTGCATAAAATTATTTCGTCGCCAACTTTCCGTCGGTAAACCTTAAGAAAAACTCGAACATTTATTTTCGAGTTTTAAATGCAATGCTTGTAGATTTTTAGATGTGGTAGCTTGGGAATAAAACAATAATTAACTTAACATTAACAAAACATAAATATTATTTTTATAAAAAAAAAACAAGTAAAAAATTATTCTAAATAATTAAATTAAAATTAAAGGCATTTGTAAAAAAATCTCTAACCAATTAAATGATCGAACAAGCCACCATTTTACGCTAAATAAAATCCGAATCTATCAACTAAAGCAAGTCTTATTGCATTCAGCTGATTTGGCTGTACCCGACTACAGAGTTGAACAATTTTTTCTTGCAATTCTGCTAAATTGGTGGCTCGTTCGAATTCATGCCGATATAATTTTTATTTTAGCATTCCCCAGAAATAAAAATCCAAAGGTGTTAAATCTGGTGATCTAAGTGGCCATTTTATTGTTCCTCGTGTAGAAATTAATCGTCAAGGGAATGTTTGTTCCAAATAATTTGCAACTTGGATTGCATTATGTGCTTGGCAACCATCCTGTTGGAACCAGACAGCATCGAAGTTGACCGCAAGATTTCGAACTGCTGGAATAATCTGATTGCGTAATAAATCTAGATACTTACGTCCATTCAAATTTCCCGTAATAAAAAATGGACCAATTATATTATCGTTATAAAGTCAAGTCCACACATTTAATTTTTTTGGGTATTGTGTTTTCACAGCAATACTCAAATGTTTATTTTCCCTAGACCAATACCGGACGACAGATAGATTATGAGGTTTATGGATTGTGAATGAAGATTCATCGGAAAACAAAACATTTTTTAAAAAATTATTGTTCTCATTCGATTTCGATTCGATCGCCTGGAAAAAGATATTGGGTGGTTTGCACTTTATAGCAATTGTATCCATTTCGTTTTAAAATATTCCTTACAGTTCTCCTTTAGGTCAATTTCGTCCGCAATTTGTCTACTCGAACAAGGCGTTTCTTCAGCAGTTTTAACAAACTTGCATTTCGCGTTCAACAGAGATTTGTTTCGTTCGTGATTAATCCGTTGGACGACATTTTATACAGGTATTTATGCAACCGAAATTTTCAAAAAGTTTTTAATAATTGATCCTACTCTTTTCTCTGTCGGAATTGGGCGGTTTTGAAATGCAGCAATAAATAACTGTATTATTTGTACAATAGAATGGTTCCTATAATACCATTTCACCATTTGAATCTTTTCTTCTCGAAAATGTACTCTTGGCATGTTAATTATTTGTTTTCAACCTTCCACCACCACAGCTAAAAATCAAATAGATAGACCATAAACCTGCTGTATAGATAAGCACCGCCTATTCTTTTGAGGAGAAATCATGCACTCGTAGAGGGGGTACACCGTTTATACTACCTGTCTGTCTACTGAAGTGAGTTATTTATTTAACTCACGCTGTTGTCAAATATCAATTTCTCAATTCAGTGTTCTTTGTTTATTAATCAAGTAATGATATAATCGTTTAAAAAATAATAGTTACATGATTACTTCATGTAAGTTTTGTCGGGGCAATATTAATTTTCATTCTACAATGAACTGTAGTGGATTTAAATATTATGTTACACTCATGTATCTGACTAATATTTTAGAAGTAATGATGTAACAGAAATTTTGCAACACTGTTTAAAAGTTAGACTCGCTACTCCAACATGCGTGGATTGTGTCTCACTTGTATTCAAACAATTAAGTTTTATCTTTGTTCCACATACTGAATAACGCATACGGTAGTTGAAAACTTGCCATATCGGTATATATATCTTCCATTAGCTATTATCAGAAAACTAGATATGAACGGCTGTATTAATACAAGATCCACTCAAATATGCGCATATGCTGATAATGTTGCCATAATAAGCCGCAATAGAAGGGTATTAAGTGAAAAAGCTATAGATTTGAAAGGGGAAGCCGCTGCATTTGATCTAAATATAAATGAAAAGAATATTTTCCATTAACGTACAAGTGCTTGAAAGAAGCGGGATGGTCGAATATAATATCGGATCAAAAAAACTGAATAACATGTATTCAATATTTTCCAGAAATCTATCAAATGACGCCAAATACAACCCCCAGCCACACCCTCTAGAGCGGGTAGGGGGGCAACTGTAAAATCTTGAGTGGAAACCCCCATTTTTTATTGCAGATTTGGATTCCTCATAAAAAAGTTTTAAGTTTACGTTTCATAGCAGTCATGTTTTAACAAATTTTATTTGTAAACTGTTGTACAAATTGTGTATTGCGGTAGAATCAAACTACTTCTGACAATTTATCAATCGAGAACAAATGACTTGCTTTAAGTTCAAATGAGATCAAAAATAATAAAATTAAATACCTGACACGAAGCAAGCAAGCACGTGTTAACGTCAGTCATAAATTCTTTAAGTGGTAATCCTATTTATTGTACACTCCCAAATTTTTCCTAAGATACAATGGTGTATTTATATTGTCGGCAAATTATTATCGTTAACTTATTTTTCGTCAAACTAGGTATGTTATAACTTTGAAATAATGAGTTGTAAAGTTTGTAAAATAAAACATTGCTTACAGGGACTCACTGATTGTTTATACTAATGGAGGGTTGAGATTTCGAGAATTGGAGGTTTTGGGGCTTGAAGGGAGGGGAACAAAACATTTTTTCTAGTTTTGCTTTGAGACTTATCGAAGTTGGACTTAGAGAGGTTCTACTGCATTGGCGAATTGTCTTGTAAGCGATATCAGTGCGAATTGTAAGCAATAATTATTAATGTAATTAGAATTTGTGATATTTGTAATTGAGTGACTTTTTGTAGTTAAATAAAGTTAGTTAAAATACGTTGTGATTTACTTAATCTCACAGAAAAACGTAACAATAATAAATTCTTATAAAAATATAGAATATTTGGGTGCGAAGATACAAATTTTTTACTATGTAAAATTTAATAAATTTGTTTTTTTTTAGGAAAAACTAACGGAAGAGCTTAGAGAAGCTATGAAAAAATCTCGTAAAGAGTCAGAATTAAATACTGTTGACTCACAGATCAGAGGACTTGAAACTCGTTTGAGATATAATAAAACCGACATGGATAGTACTGTAAGTATTTTTAAACAAACTACTGTTACTCTAACTTCCCTCATAACTTGAATTTCTTCGGCTATTTCACGCCCAATTTTTACTGCAGCTCGCTGATTGTAGTCGAGGTTTGATATTAATCTTGTATCTCGCTCGTCCAGGTTTTTGTTTCTGAGAATTCCTTCAGTTTACCATGTTTAACCTTATCGAAAACTTTATGGTAAATGAAACCAACGTAATGGTCTTGATTAGTATCCAATCATTCAATCTAGCCGTACTTTGTCCATAAGCAAAACTTACCTGTTACACTGATAGATTTTTGTAACGCTTCACTGGTTATAGGATACATTAAGAAAACTTCAGCTTATGTTAATCTTCTTTAGCAGTGTACAAAAATAATAAAAATGACAAGGTAAATTATGGTTGTTTTGACCATACACTTTGATCGTAGTCTATATGGGTCCATTTAATAACAACTAAAAGGAAAACCTGCTTTGCAGAGGTTCCAGACTAAAGCTACCATAGAAAACCATTGAAGAGGGATACTGTGTCAGCTCGATATGTTTCACCATCTTAATAACAAGAGATAACCTAGAAATTAAGAAAACAATAGCTCCCTCAAAAATAAAAGCACTAAAACTTCTAATTCCACTTCTTCTATTTCTGACGGACGAACGAAATTGTTCTTCCTTCTTGTATGTAGGCTTTAAGGCCTGTTTCTTTTTCAATATTAGCCTCCTAAATTGTTTAAATTATCGCACCATCTTTTTCTTGGTCTGCCAATACTTCTTCGTCCATTTGGAGACTTATCTCGTGCTATTTGTACAATCCTCTGTCATTCTAGTGATGTGTCCGTTCCACTCCTGTTTCCGTTTTGTCGCCCATCCATTTATGTCTTCTATATTGCATGCTATTCTTATGTTTTCGCTTCTCTCTCTATCCAATAGACTTTTCACTGATATTCGTCGAAGTATTTTCATCTCTGTTGTTTCCAGTGTTTCCAGTAGTCGTCTCGTTTTAGCTGTGACAGGTCTTGTCTCCGCTGTGTATGTTAATATAGGTATAATTGCTGCTTTATAGATTCTTGTTTTTGTGTCTTGTCTTGGGTGTTTGTCTTGCTTTTAAGCTTTGTTGTCGTACTTCTTCTTCAACATCTCCGTAACTAGTTACATCTATTTTCAGATATCTAAACCTTGCTTCCTGCTTTATTATTTTCCCATCAATTTCAATTTTACATCGTAGTGGGTATTTAGATTTTGTCATACATTTAGTTTTTTCTGCTGATCTTATGATATTGTATTTCTTGGCTGTTGTATTGAAGATGTTAAAGATATTGTGTGTTAATCTTTGGAGCTCGTCTTCTGTCTTGGCGATTAATGCGGCGTCGTCTGCATAACATAATATTTGGATTTCTTTGTTCCCCATTCTGTAACCACGACTTTACATACTGCTTTTATTATTTCGTCCATTATTATATTAAAGAGAAGTGGGCTTAACGAGTCACCTTGTCTGACTCCGCTTTGTACTGGTATACAATGTGTTAGTTTTGCATTTATCTTTGCCTGTATTCGATTATGGAAGTAGATGTTTTCGATGGCTTGTATAATATTGAGTGTTTATTTTATACAGTAGATGTAAGACGTCTTCGACTTGGATGCGATCGAAAGCCTTTGTTAGGTCTACAAAACATATATATGCTGGTTTATTGTACTCGATAGCCTTTTCTGTGATTTGTCTTAGTACAAAAGTACAAATACGGCTTCTACGCAGGATCTTCCGGATCTGAATCCTTGTTGTTTATCTGATAAAGTTGTTAGTTTATTGATTTTGTTGGTTAGAACTTTTGTGGTAAGCCTAAGTGCGGTGTTCAGTAAATTTATACCTCTATAATTGTTGGAGTCTTCTTTAAGTATCTCCTTTCTTGTACATTGGTATCATTATGCTGTTTCTCCATGCGTCTGGTATCTTGCAGAGCAATATTAGTTTTTGTATAATTTTTTTCATCTCTAGGGTTATACTTTCTCCTCAGTGTTTTAAAAGCTCGTTGGTTATTCCTTCTGGTCCTGGTGGCGTGCTATTAACAGTTCAGTCAGGTATCTTTCCCATTCGTTCGTTGGTATGTTATTGTATTCCTTCAATTCTGCCATTTCTTTCCGTTGGCTTCTTATGAATCTCCATATTTGTTTTTGTGTACCGTAGAAAGTAATGGATGGAAAGAAATGGATGGAAAGTCGCTTTCCATCCATTTTGTAAACTGTTCCCAGTGTTCATTTTCTCGACATCTAAACGAAAAGTAAAAAGAAATGTTCCTCTATCACCTGTTTTCATTGAACGGTATAATCCAAACGCAATATTCTTCGACGTTGGATCTTAAGCGGGCTATATAAATAAACATCGATTTTGCTTTCTCGTTCGAAATTTTAAATATACGGAGTGGAATAAAATGCTACAAGTTTTCGATTTATTGTGAGGCCTGATAATTGATAAAGACATGAACATGTACTAAGACTATCTCATAATGATATTAGTTCACATTAGTTTCTCACTAATGTCCATATCTTAAGAGCTGTGGCTACGAAACCTTGAACTCCGCATATCTAGCAACAATAATTTACTAAATTAAATATTGTATTTATATGGAATTAAAAAATGCTTATATAATACATCTCTCTGAACGAAATCCTTATTGATAATGTTTTATTGTAATATTAATTTGAGTAATTTTATTTTTGTTTTAGAAAAAGCAAATAAACCTCGTAGAAAGAGAACTTACTCGTCTAAATGAAGAGATGAAGAAATATGGTCCTCAAATTGAAGCTATCGAGAAGAGTATGCAAACTCGCGAACAGCAAATTGAGGAAATCAAATTGAAGATGAACAGCGTCGAAGATGTCGTATTTTCAGATTTTTGCCGTGAAATCGGCGTTAAAAATATTAGACAGTATGAAGATAGAGAATTGAGGGCACAAGAAGAGAGAAAGAAGAAAAGATTGGAATTTGAGAAACAAATCAATAGGATTACGAGTAATCTGGATTTCGAAAGAAGCAGAGATACACAAAGTAAGTCACTGTTATTAGTTTTATTACTATATATGGATGTCTCTCTGCTATTTGGAAATTTTCTATAGAAAATTGTCCTAAGCAAATTTTATTAAATGTTGGGAATGTTTGTTAATAAAATGAAGGCAATAGTAAATTAAATATATATCTTTATAAAAATCCACACATTTTCCTCTTTTTTTTTGAGTTATGGACAATTTTATGCAAACCAGTGACAGGGGACTGTTGTAGCCATCCAGGGGTATGTTGTTATGGACAAAAACAATTATTTTTAAGTTTAATTTGACAGTATTTTTAAGACTCTAATTTTATGACACCAAAGTCAGTCATAATAAAATATAAAAAACAAAAATATTACTTTGCTAATTAATTATCACAACCGATATTTTAGGTTGACATAATACTTTGGAAAATTGGTACTAAACATATCAGATTAAAGAGACAGCTGTGGCTACATACTAGATTATCAATTATTTTAAACAAATTTTCGTCATTAAAACTCTTAGATAGTAAACAAAAAAGCTTACCAGGGGACTGTTTTCACGAAACACTGAGACGTGGGGTTCACCAAAAGACGCAGTAGTAGAACTAAACAAAATAGTGGTTGCCGTTAGTTCCACAACAGAACAAACGTCACACCGATTGCGTTCCGTTGGAGAAAGGGGTCGAACCACCCTTGTGTTTTCGTACGCTCTGCAGAGGGCTTCGACCGTCGCAGGTGAAGAATCCTCTGCTAAGTCCATCTTGGCTATGGACTATTGATGTGTTTCAGTTGGTTTAGCAGGCCTTAAAAAGGCTAGCTATTTCTTACATAACAAGTAATTAAAACACCAATTGAGGGCCCTAGAGGTAAAGGGGTATAAGTTACATTTTTGTAAATATTGAGAAAACTACATCGCTGAACTGGAAATCTTTCATTCTATTTGGCGGTAAAGAGATCTAAGCGATAAATCTAACAGATGCTGCTTTCTAACGGTAAGTTACTTAGCTACCAAGCTAACTATGAGTAGGGCTTGAAAGAGAAGAGATACAAGTGTACTTGTACCCCTGTTCGACTGTGTCAGACTGTTTGTTGAGTTTGTTATCATTTTGGATAGGTAGTGATGTGGCTCCTAAGTAATACTTTAATGTAAACTGCTGCGTTTTACGTTCTTATAAACTACAGTGTTTTTAAGAAGAGTTCGTTTCGGATTCGGAGGCCAGATACACGATTGTTTATAATACACAATATAATATGTATGTTTATAGTTCACGAATACATGTATTTTTTAATTTTCTTGGAATCGGAAGCAAAAAACTGCTAAAACTTTACTTTTGGTTGGTAGTAAAATATTAAATATACTCAATAGCTGCTTTTGGCATTTTTATATTTAATACGTATGTTTTTGTTTTTATAGATAACGTCAGTCGCTGGGAACGCACAGTAAATGACGAAGAAGAAAAATTGGAAACTTGTAAGAAGCAAGAGGTTAAACATAGGGACGAAATAGACAAAGATCTTCAACAAGTAGAACAGTTAAAGGCGACTAAATTAAACAAGAAACAAGAAGTCGAAGCTGCCGCTAACGAAGTAGGTAAAGCTAGCAGAGAAGTAGGTGCTGTGGCGAAAGAAATACAAGCTGCTCAAAAAGCGGTGGTTTCTTTGGAAGGAAAAATCGAAGGGAAGAAAAGTGAAAGGCATACTATTCTCATGCAGTGCAAGGTAAGAATTTTGTGCCCTAGAATGGGTTAGTTAGATCTTGCAAATTCATACAAATAGTATGTATTCACGCAAGATTTGTATATGCCACGATTTATGAAGTAAAGTGTAGGCGCAAAAAAAATTTGATAGCTGACAATTTTCAAAAAATCGAAATTAGATGTGTATGATTTAATTGACAAAAAATATTTATTTGTAGATGGATGACATAGCCATACCTATGATAGTAGGAAATATGGAGGACATTGCTGCTGCCGATCCCTCTCAATCTTCATCCAACGCCGAGACTAGTACCAGTGCACAACAACACGAAAAAGAAGCTAGGTAACAAATGTTTAACGCTGTAACTAACAAAACAGAGATAATTAAAACAAAGATTTATTAAGAATTACTATTATAGTATACTGAGAAACTGTGAAATTGCAGAAATGTACTAATTTCTCAGGAGTTTGAAAATTTTCGGTACAAGCGCAAGCGGGTGTTGCAATTCAAACAAGTGAAAAATTACCTATCTCCACAATTCGCTATGTGCAAGTTCCTAAGAGCGACATCTAGTGGCATAAATCAGCGAAGGTGTTAGCACTATTAATATTTTGGTCTTATATTAGCTGCAAATAAAGTGGCTTAAACTTGTTTATTTAATACAATAATTATTGTAATACATATCAATAATTAACTTGGAAAAATTTTGAATTAATTTTTAACGGTAAAAATTCATAAGTATATTTTTTACGTTTAGATTTCATTATTTGACATTTAAGGTTGAGGTTATTAAAAGGTAGACATTGTATGTATTAAATTAAATTAATTATTAAATTGCAGTATTACTATTAATATGGATGCAATAATAAAACCTGAATTCCAGAAAATAAATCATAAAATACCTTTTCAACCAACTGTCATATCCACTGTAAAATACAAATAATAATTGCATATCATAACAATATTTTGGAGCGGCATTAACGCCCGATTTCATAATAACAACCTAAAGTACACTTGTTAAAAGTTAAAGCTAATCTTCATTTTAGACTAAATTGAACACACTTGAACCAACATGATTAATATTGAAATTTACACTTTAAATTGACTTTATATTATTGAAATTTACACATAAAGTGAACTTTAATTTAATGTTCACGTCAAACAAATCGAGCGTAAGAATGCAGAATTTGGGTTATGTTACTTACTTCTGCTTTATTATGATATAAATCCACTTTTCTCGTTTGATTAATTTGTGCTTAGAAGTTGAAAGCCGATAGAACTTAAATTTATTATTGTTTGTTGTATTTTTGTAGTTAATAACACACCAGTTGCGAAATCCCACTTTCTTCAATAACTACTTATGAAATATGCTAACAAAGTTGCAAGATTTCACCGCTGCATGCGCACGATCATTTCTCGTATCCCATCCAAGAACTTGCACACAGCGAATACCTTTTCTACAACCGCACTTTTTGTTAAAAATCAAGATCTCCTAAATTCGTATTTTTCTCTTGAAATTAAAGGTAATAAGTTTAACGATAACGAATTGATTTGTTCTGCCAGTTCTGGTGGAGTATTTTCAGTTCCACAACTATCGCTACCTATTTTAGTGCTAACTTATTTTAAAAATGATTAAAAAAATAAATATTTTCCAAAATAAACTTGATGTTTTCGCACAATAATTGAAATATAACATTCGTGTGCCGGAAAGTGACATTTCTGTGCCAGAAAGTTTTTTTTTGTACTGTTCCATATATTATTCTAAAAAAAAATCATATACAGTAGATCCGCTGGATCTTTACACATTGTCATCATTCGTATTATAGGAAATAAACCAAAACATGTAGGTTAAGCTCTCCGTTCATTTTTTCTAATTCGAAATACTCCACACATTTAACACAAGATGTTGCGCTTGAGAATTTAATGATTTACCAGGCATACTCTAAAAATAAAAACCCTTAAAAAATATTTCATATCACTCCGTTGATATAGTTTTAGCCTTATTTACATAACTAAATGTCAATTTAGAAGGTATATTAAATATTATATTATTCGTCATTAGCTAATAAATAAATTCTTACCCTAATAAATCGAAAACGAAGGTAACGGTTGGTCGTTATAACAACTGTTTGTTAAACAATATGTATATTCAAAGTACGAAAAAGGATTGAATATTTAAATGACCCGAAAATAATTTATAAACACACTACAAACGCTGTCAAAACAAAAGTTACAATTATTGCCTATAGGTGAATCAATCACCGACCATCGCCCTATGGCTGTCTTTGTTCGATGTATGCTGTTATGTATAGACAAGCGGCTTAAGTTTATCATTTTAATTTCTGTGAGTAGGACAGAGAAGTAATATAAAAAATAATTCGTGAACAATGTCATACTTGTGCAAACATTCAGCGGATGGACTGTATATCATTTTTGTTTCGTTTCAGACTAACTATACGTTCCTAGGCAACCAACCAACATTATTTATTTAATTAGCTGATGCCCTGAATACTAAGTTTTTCCACAAACCTCAAATATAAACCATTATTTTGTAAAAATATTTAAGATTTTTATTTTTATTGTATTATAATGCTATATGGAACTGTGCAGAAAAAACTTTCTGGCACAAAAATGTCACTTTCCGGCACACTAATGTCATATTTCAATTGTGATGATAAAATATGCAGAAAAGCGTTTTTGGAATAGTGGTTGTAGTAAAAATAATATTAATCGTCGGATAAATATTGGCTTTTACTTATCATTCTGGGTTTACATTACAATCTTTTATTGTCGCAGCCCTACAGAATTAGTAATTTATTTAACGGTGCGATTTTCATATATGAACTTATTATTTAAATGAACACATATGTGTATCCAATCTCTTTATTCAATTCTACAACGTTTCAAAAACTAAAGCGGAAAACACACCTAAGCGATCACGACGCGAGGGCGTTCACGATGGCGACCGCGATTCGATTCATCTGAAACAAACAAGCAAACACGTAAACCAGCACGTACTGGTCGCGACGTGCTGGCGATGAAAGGAACTTATGGGGCGTTCTGTCGGTAATCGCGGCGATATAATTAATTTAGTGTTGAGAACGCAGCAGTTTACGTTTATCGGTGGTCGCGTCGATACAAATAAAAATGGATATCGAACAAATTGTAAAAAAATATGATATATTGTTCGACTCGTCCCACCCAGAACATAGAATAGAATAGAAAAAAGCTTTATTCTCAGGATTCACAAGTGTGTGTGTGTGTGTGTTTGGTGAGTTGGCTTGGAAACTAGTCCTTTAGCCACAGAATTGTAATGTAAGATATTAGTTTTTAAATAATGTAACCAACTTTAAATAAAAAGTTACATATTAGTTCGTATACTTCTCTACTATCTAAGGAGAGTAAATGGGTGATGTTTATGGGAGTCTGAATTTTAAGTTCTGATAGTTTTGAATACAGCTGATCTGTTTCATACCTATGTTTATCGCACTTAAAAAGAACATGGTTGATGTCACATTGTGATATATTATCGCATGAGCATACCCCAGAAGGGATAATATTTAACTTAGCCAAGTGAGCTGGGAATGCACCGTGATTAGTTTTCAGTCGAGTAATTGTGGCTGTCAACTTCTTTGGCATTGCATATTTGAAAATATAGTCAACATCTTGTGGTAGGGTAGGGTGGATAGTATAATATTGATTATTTGAATTCGTTGCTATGTTTTTCCATTTTTCTTTCCAATTTATAAAAATTTTGTTATAATAATGTTGTTGTAAGTCCTCCAATGTAAATATGGGAATATAGAGTCCAACATGGGTCGCATCTTTAGCAAGCTGATCAACCAGTTCATTTCCCTCGATACCTATATGACTTTTAACCCAAATAACTGTAATATCTTTACTATATATTTTATTTTTAATAGCACAAAGAATATTATTTCTTTAATGTTGAGTCATATCTGAGTTTAATCCTTTAATGACCGATAATGAATCTGATAATATTACTGCTTTATTTAAATTGTGTGAATCTAGCCAATCTAATGCTTTTTCGATAGCTACCGCTTCAGCAGTATATATTGAACAATGTGATGGAAGTTTAATTTTCAAAGATTCGCTTTTATGTGGAATGTAAACTGCGCAACCTGTGGCACCATCCTCTTTTTTGGAACCATCGGTATACATTATTACGTGATCATTATAGTCACTCAATATGGATCTAAGTAAGACAAAGTTTATTTGTGGGAATTCTGTGTACTTTGGTATAATGACTTTTGGTTTATTTAATGTTACCTGAAAATTAGCTTTATATATTGGTAATCTTTTTTCTTTGCCATAGATATTAGGATACTCATTAGTTTCTAAGAAAGCATCAGCAAGTGGAGGAGAATTTTTTATGCGCCAGTATTTATTTGAGAGGTTTTCAATAGATAACTCATACAGTTGACTAAGTAGATTATTATTATTTAATCTTAGCTTCAGGATATGTTTAATTGCCATAATTTCTCGACGATGTTGAAGAGGTATTTCATTACTTTCAGCAAGTAGTACAGGGCAAGGAGTAGACTTCATGGTGCCCAAGCATATTCTTAGACATTTAAACTGAATGCGGTCTACAGTTAATAAGTGTGTGTTACTGGCGGCACCATACAGAATGCAACCATAGTCTACAATAGATCGCACGTAGGCTCTGTAAAACATCAATGCAACTTTGGGGTCAGCACCCCATCTTCGATTAGTAACACATTTAAGAATATTAATACCTTTTTCACACCTACTTTTTATATATTCCACATGTTTTGACCATAAGAGTTTGGGATCAAGAAGAATGCCAAGATATTTGTATTCTTTGACAATAGGTATATCATATCCAGACAACTTTATTTTGTCAGGCGTACGAATCCTATGTCTAGTAAATATCATTGTGGCTGATTTGTCAGGGGAAATGGTCAGTCCATGATTTTTTACCCAGTTATTAACGTTTTGCATGATGAATTCCAGAGCCTCCAGGCAGTCAGTATACGAGTTACGCTCTGTATAGATGCATATGTCATCAGCGTATTGGATGCAATTGATTGTGTTGTCAAAAATGCCATGAATACTTGCTGAAAATATGTTGAACAATAACGGACTTAAAACTGATCCTTGTGGAAGACCTGTATGAGCAATTCTAGGACCGTGTAGTTGATTTAAATGATCTTTAATATATATAACACGATTATTATAAAGATGAACAATATTAGTCGCTATATTTTGAGGTAATCCTATATCATATTGTTTTTTGTGTAAAATGGTTAAATTAACAGAATCATATGCCCCTTTTAGGTCTAAAAACAAACAAGCAAGATAATTGTTTCTGGAAAACGTTATTTGAATGTCGGTAACTAAATGTGATATTGCATCCAGTGTACCAACACTAGCCTTAAATCCAAATTGTGTACTTGGAAGGATACTATAATGTTCTATAAGCCATTCTAATCGAGTCGTAATAAGTCTTTCAAATGTCTTGCATATGCAAGACATTAATGATATCGGTCTGTAAGAAGAGGAGAGTGTTTTATCTTTATTAGGTTTAAGAATTAAACAAATAACTATTTCTTTCATATGATCCACATATCTTCCATTGAAAAGCCAATCGTTGAAAATTGTTAGTAAACTTTGTTTAGCTATAAGTTACACACAAATTTAAGATTCACAAGTTACACACAAATATAAATTGTCAATAGAGAGAATGGTGTCGATTACAATTTCTAATGGTTGCTGTAACAACCTACACTTAACATAAAAGTAATATTAAAATATATGGATAATAACAGTGACATTTAGATTCAGATAAGAGCCCTCATTGTCCCTGCAGGTCAGCTTGAAGGTATTCTTCCATTTTGTATGGTTCAAGGTGTACGAACAACTGCTGAACAGACTTTCTATATTTATTTATGTCAGTTTCTATTTTGATGCTGTAAGGCAGTTTATTAAAGAATTTAATACAGGCATATTCTGTGGTTTTCTCAGATGCTGTTAGTCTATGGATTGGTATATTATAGTTTATGAGATTGTTTCGTGTATTAGTATTATGGTTTGTTATGTGTTTCAAGAATTTATGTCTATTTAAAAAAAAAAAGTAAGCATTCATCAATGTATGTTCCAGCCATTGTTAGTATGTTTAGCTTTTTGAAATTACCTCTACATGACTCCCTGTATTTCAAGTTAAGTAGAGTTCTGATTGCTCTTTTTTGTAATATAAAAACCTGTTCAGCATTACCACTTCTCCCCCAGAAAACTATTCCAAATCGCATTACAGAAGGAAAATTTGAAAAATATACAACTCGTTTACATTTTTCGTCCAAATAATTTGCTGTTATTCTGAAAGAGTAGCAGATGGATGCTAACCTGTGCTAACAGATCTCATTTATGTGCACTCCAAAATTTAAATTTTGGTCAATATTTTGTTATATTTTCCCCAGAAATTTTGTGCTTTGGTTTAGAGTAACCATTTGTGATTGAATTGAGACAGTTTCAGAAACAGATGTAATTTGTTTTTTCTCTGTTTAGTATGAGTTTATTCATATTCAGCCATCTATGTGCTTTATCTAATCTATTATTAGCGATATTCAATAAATTATTCGAGGATGACCCTATAGTTAAAATGTTAGTATCATCTGCAAATTTCACAATAAGAGTATTCGGATTGTTATCTGTAATGATTAAATCTAAATCATTTACATAAAAAACAAGGAGAAGAGGACCCATAATACTTCCCCGAGGAATTCCCACTGAGATGAGACCTTCATCAGAGAAACAATTTCTTCCCTCATACTCAAATTTTACTTTCTGTTTTTTGTTTGATAGGTATGATTTGATCCAATTATAACCTGGCCCTCTAATGCCACATCTGTAAAGCTTTTCCATTAGTATTTTGTGATTTAAAGTATCAAATGTCTTTGATAAATCTAAAAATATGCCCATGGATATATCTTTGTTTTCATAACCCTCATTTATCTTTGTTATAAAATCATAAATGGCAGTCTCTATAGATTTTCTCTTAAGGTATCCATGTTGTGCATGGCATAACAGTCCCTCACTATAGAAAAAACTGAGAAGCCTGACACACATGACTGTTTCAAAAATCTTCGAGAATGATGGTAAGAGGCTTATCGGACGATAATTTTCTAGTAAAGTGGTATAACCTAACCATGTAACCTTTTTTATACACTGGTTTTACTACAGCTCTTTTTAGTTGTCTGGAAATATCCCATTTATGAAGGTATTGTTTATTATATGACATAATGGTATAGCTAGCTCATATGCACACAGTGTTATTATATTTGTAGGTATCCCATCATAACCTGAACCATCCGCATTAAAAATAAAATCGTTCTGTAGCATCAACTGGTTCCCTAAAATTTGTTTGTTTGTTGTTTTTTTGTCTGATCTAAAATTTCATCTCTGTGAAGTTCTGGGTAAAATTTATGAAATTCTCCTTGTTGCTTGCGCCTCAGGTTAATTTCTTGTACCCAAACCTCTCTTCTTTTTGTGCAAAATAAACTTCATACATATCTTCATTTGCAAATGGAAAAAAATAGAACGCCTACGCATACCTTTTATTAAATTTCGCCATCGTGAATGCGAACGCGATCGTGGTCGCTTAGATGTGTTCTCCGCTTAACAAGAGCTTGTTTCAATAATATAAATTTAGTAGTATTAATGCTTAATGCTTGATCTACACTCAAAAACATTGACTTTGGTTCTCGCTAGAACGGCGTTGCGGCATCGTCATAATTTTTGACTGAGAATAGAAAACAATGCTATGTTTTAAAAAGGAAAATTATGTGTAAAACTGAAAGTGTTTGAACAAGCCACAACCAAGCAGACAGGAAATTTAATTCAAATCCACTGTTGTTAATTTTTAAACAATTCTTAGATTTATTCACAGAAAACCTTTATTTAAAAGCTTGATCTATACCCAAAAAACACAAACCTGTTTTGAGGTACGACTCTACCTCCATTTTACGATCCTTTCTTTATGTTTGTTGCGTTTTATGTGTGTTGCGCACTTTTTCCTGTCTGTTAATATATTATAGTTCTATTCTATTGTAATTTAGCCTGAGCTGTCTAATAATTTTTTTTGCACATAACACAAAAACTATAATACCATCGTTATTTACAGAATTAAGATTGACTACAGCAGTCTAAGTGATAACCTCAAAGATCTCGAAGAAAGGGACGAAATAAAGAAGCAAGCGGATAAATTGCTTAAGTCGATCCAACAATTACAAGACACACTTACCAAAATACAAGCACCTAACATGAAAGCTATCGAGAAGCTACAACTCGCTTGTGGAAAGTTGCAATCTACCAACGAAGAATTTGAAAATTTGAGGAAACATAACAAGAAGGCTAAAGCTGCATTTGAAAAAATAAAACAGCAAAGGTACGAGAGGTTTACAAGATGTTTTGATCATGTCTCAAACGAAATTGATAACATTTATAAGTCTCTGGCTCAGAATCAATCAGCTCAAGCATTTTTGGGTAAGTATGTTCGATAATTAATATTTTATATAAACAAAATTAGAAAATATTCAACATTGCAATAATAATCTTTACTTGTAGGTGCCGAAAACCCAGAAGAACCGTACTTAGATGGTATCAACTATAATTGTGTTGCACCAGGAAAACGGTTCCAGCCTATGTCTAACTTATCTGGAGGAGAAAAAACAGTGGCCGCTTTAGCTTTGCTATTTGCAATCCACAGCTATCAGCCAGCTCCGTTCTTCGTTCTTGACGAGGTTGATGCTGCTTTAGATAACACCAATATTGGAAAAGTTGCTAAATACATTAGAGAGAAGACTGAGTCATTGCAGACTATTGTTATTTCGTTGAAAGAAGAGTTTTATTCACACGCTGATGCTTTAATTGGAATCTGTCCGGAAATCAAGGTAAGTTTTTTAGTATGTGTGTAGAGTACCTTTCTTACGTCCCTTAGTAGATGCTAATCATTACATGTATTTTAAATATTGTGAAGTACTGTCTTGTACTGGCATATGTCTTCTTCGATATGCGAATCATCCAAATACCTACTAGATATGAATAGAAATAAACTGTGAATTATTATAGGTCTCCTAACAGGACACTGTCGTCTCAAGGGACACATAATAAAATCAAACAGAAAGTGCGGATTGCAAATTTTGTCAGACAAAAGACGAGACGGATGAATACTTTCTCTGCAACTGCTCAGAGCTCTAAGACTTCGTAGAAGTATCATTAAAGACCGTAATAGACTTTGTTGAAAAGGCTGATTTGAAAGGACAACTTTGTCCTAGGGATGAGCTACGACAGACCTTTAAGGTCGAGTGGAAGGGTGTTTAAACGTACACTCATATTGAACCTAACCTAACCTGTACAGGCATATAGACAGCTCACTTTTAAAAATGCCTATATGCCTGAAAAGAAAAGTGTTTACTTCTTATCAGGGTTGACATACGACTTAGAAACACTTACCTTAACAAAAGCTTCAGTTACCAAACTGACAGTCACGCGGAGAAGAATGGAGCGATTCATGTTATGAATAACTGTATGAGACAAAGTAAAAACCGAAAAGGTCAGGAGAGAACCAAGGTGACTGGTATCACCGAAAGGATAGCCAGTCTGAAGACAAAGAAAGAAATTATTGCAATGGAGGCCTGCTCAATAATTCTTATGCCTATTACTATGTTAAAGTGGTCCTTTCAGAACTCTCGAAGGGTAAGGTTTGTGTTCTCCGTCACCTCAAAGAAAAATGTGCTCGGTATACAACTTCTTAAAATTAGAAATGACTGGCTGATCCATGGGCTGCAAGATAGGAGTGGTATTGGCTGGTAGGTAGAGAATCTTTATAAACATGAACTCTTGGAAGCTTCGAGATTTGATGGGTGAGAAGGGGCATTATCGAGGACAAGAAGTATTTGCATGGGTAGATTGTTTTGCTGTAGATATTTTTAACAGGAGGGACAAACACCAGGTTTATCCACTCCACAAAGAATTTCCTGGTGACCCACGCCTTTGGATTTATGTGACTTAAAGGTTCTGGGAGTTTCTGAATGGTACACTAGAAGAGGGTTGATTTTACAGTCGCCACTCGCATTGGCGCAAGTTGAAGATTTGCTGGGGGATGTATCCTTTGGCTTCTATCAGTTCGGAAAACGTTTTGATGTAAACCTCAGCTGCTTTCACATCCGAACTTGCTGCCTCACCATGCCTGACGACGGAGTGAATGCCGGTTCTTTTTCTAAAGTTGTCAAACCAGCCCTGACTGGCTTTAAACGAGTCTTCCGATTCCTCATTTGTGGAAGTGTGTGGGATCTGCTTCAGCAAATCTTCATAAATCGCTCGTGCCTTCTCACATATGATGCTTTGTGTTAAGGTTCTTCCTTGAAGCTGCTTCTCTGTCACCCACGCCATTAGTAGTTTCTCCATCTTTTTATGGAGAGAAGTCCGGAGCTTAGAAATTATTGTAACGCCCTTAGCTGGTATTACACCATTTATCACCTCCTTTCGTTTAAGTACAGTACATATCATTGATGTGGTATGCCCGTACATCCTCGCCAAGTCATTTACTCGTACACCTTGCTCATGCTTTTCAATGATTTCACGTTTTAGTTCAATAGACATCATGTTCTTCTTCGAACCCATGGTTGTAAAAATAAATGTAATATTGTAATGTACAAAAAGCACAAAACGCGAATCCAACTTATCAACAATACTTCGAAAATGAGGGAAACAAGCAAAGCAGACAGACTGAGGTCTATAGTAAAAATTTACACAGTGTAAATTACACCGACATCGAGAGTGCAATATGGTTAGTATTAGAATCCGAATTTTTGGCGGATTTAACTTCCAATGACCATTTAATTTGTCGGTCCAAGTAATAGTCACGTACAGATCCGTAAAATGATCTTTATGGCGAGGCCGTAAAGATTTATTACTAGTAAAACTACCTTTTATTTACAAAGCAAATTAGAAGTAGCCAATTAAGAGGTATGAATTTGAATAAAAGACCGATTCCTCGTATCCAAATCTTGCTCTCATCTCAAAGCAAAATATCTCAAAACACTCGTATATTAGGGCGTTCGTATATCGATGTACTATACCACTGTATTAATAATTCTACTTACTCTGGCCCTGGTAGCGCTCTCAACTGGCAGATTCTGTTTCACATTTTTTTTTTATTTTATTGTGATGTCGAAATTAAAGGTATTATAAGAAATAAGATTTAATTTAATTTTCTATTATATAAATTCGTATTATTGACCAGCAAAATTTGTTTGATCTGTACCATAATCATTTTTATAATAATAATCACTTAATTTGTTTCAGCCTGCGGATTGTCTTATTAGTCAGGTGCTAACATGCGACTTAACGAAATACGACATGTTCTGACCCGAGGAAAAGAAAACCGTAGAAGAAAAAAAGGATAAAGGTTTCAAAAAGAAAAAATAGTTTATTTATTTTTACATTTTTGATAAAACGTACAACGTTCATAGTTTTAGTTCATTTTTGAGGTTTTAGTTCATTGATCATTTTTGAAAATTACAATTATTTTAGCTTACTATAAATAACTTGTTCAGGTAATAAGTCTAGTTAGAATACATTGATTAGGTCACTGTTTTGTAGATTTTGTACTATAACATGTTGAAAACATTTTCTATAAATAAACAATGTATTACTTAATTCTATTTTTTATTTGAGTATGCTGCTATCCAAAGTATGTTCCAAGCAGGAAAACTGCCAATATTGTGCAAGAATTGTAACGGAATGTAAATAGACTTTCTTGGGTGCGGTAAAGTTAGATGCTGCATAATGGAAGGTCGTCGGCATTACGAGATGGTTTGTCCCCTCAACGTAACAGCGGGAAAAATCGGAACTAAGCTTTCATAGTTAGGCTGTGGTCTCAAATAAACGCCAGACGTCGCATACAGCGTTTGTCAGTCACCGGCAACTTCACGTAGTCGTTACAGAACTACAGAACGTTAGGCTATGGTCATCAATAAACGCCGCAGGCTGCGTACAGCGTCATGCTGTGGTCTCCAATAAACGCCGTATGCTGCGTACAGCATTACGCCACAGGTCGCATACAGCGTTTGTCGGTCGCCAGCAACATGCCAGTTGGTGTCGTTATCAGTCGAGTGCGATCTTTCAACTTGTTTTGTTCAAAAGTGGATGATGAAACAATATTAACTCTTTTTTTAACTTGAATAGTAAACATTCGCAATCTGCAATATAGTAAAGAAATGCCTAGCGAACATATGCGTACGGGTGGAACTGAAGTAGCTTCAGCAGTACTTATTAGAAATAAACTAAAACAATACCTTTTTTCGCCACAGGGAAGACTATCGTGCAAAATGTCCATATACAACAAAATACATTTCTGTATGAATTATTATTATTTAGTTAGTTGATAAAAATTAAGTGTTTCTTCGGGTTGATTTCCGAAAGTGGAAATTAAAACGTCAATAAACTTATTTTAAACTTCAATTTTGGCTTATTCTTATTAAAATAGTAATTTACTTTAAAAAATGACGTTTTATTAAACCTAATCTAACAAATTATGACGTTTTAGTACCTGGTCGTAGTTTGGCTGGCCAAACCCCAGTAAAATTAAATTTCGACCTTTCCCTGACCAAATTAGTCTCTCCTAGGTTTGCCGAAAATTCTTTAGTCAAAGACCGAAAATGGAATTTATTTCGGGGTTTGACTAAGACCGTAAGTCAGACCAGAGGCTTGACAAATCAAACCTAGGAGCGCCGGAGTTTCGAGGTTTGACTATAATATCTATATACGGAACCAGCTATTAAAAGAACGGAAAAAATTAGTCAGGACGCTTGTGAATAATATAGTGTGGAAGAAAAATACCAAGCAGAGCTGTTGTAACGATTAATCGGTCGATTGAGACGTTACAGTGTATAAAATGATTTTCTCTGTTTTTTATAAAACTAGTTTGTTGCCAACAGTTTGGCCGAATTTGTAAAAAGTTTATCATTCTGCAAAATTTTAACTGTCATTTATATACTCCAATTACTGATCCCAGTCTCAAGTGTCTATCTAATCTCATTATTCAAGGTTATTTTTCGTTTTTCCAATAAGGAAGTCTACAACAGTAAGTTTACTCCAGCTATTAGTTAGGTGTGGTATACTTAGTTTACTGACTCAATTATAAACAATTTTTTGCTACGTTGCTTAAATTTTGACCGACTGGAGGTTACTATACAACGCAGCATAGGTGCTCATAACCAATAATAACTAGCTTAGGGTTTCAATATTTATTTTTGAAATTTAATAGTCGTTTATATTCTACTACTAACTTTCCAATCAATTGTCATCTACAGTCAGTCATTAAATTTTTAAAATAATAAACTTTTTGCATATCATCCAAGTATAAAGTATGATCTGGTGGACTTCTCAGTCATCTCACGTCGTTTGATTTGATGTGTCATATGCTACTATTAGGCTAGTTGTTTATTTTGTAATGTCAGAGGCCCTTGTTAGGTCAATATTCCCTTATGTTTTATATATAGCAAATATGTCTATTATCATCCAGTGTCATGTACGAAGACAATGTGTAGTGCCCTTTTGGTAGTCACTTTGTTTGTTTTTTCTATCTAAATATATTCGTTATATCCTCCCCTTTTATTTGCTATGTCGTATGATAGGATTCGTTCAGTTGTTTATTTTGTACTCAGCCTGAGACCGTCAATAAATCAAAATTTGTCTTTTAGTTAAACTATTTTTATCCCTATAGTGCTCTATGACATCTCGTATGTAACTATGTGTTCATTAATAATGAAGACACTGTGAAGTGCACTTACGGTAGTCGCCTTGTTTGTTTTTTCTATATTAATATATTCGTGATATCCTTCCCTTTCATTTAACGTATTACACGCTCCAATCGGACCAATAACAAAAGAGATATTATATAATGCCCTCGTAGCAATGCCACAATGTGTATTTTTTCTGTCTCAACATATTCGCTACCGTCTCCCCTTTCCAATGATGTATTATACGTCACGATCCGAGGAACTATTCTACCTCCACCACAAAACGCTCAATAAATGAGCAGAATGAACCTTAGCATTTTTTTATGGGATTTTACATCTGAATGAAGCAGAAAAGATATAGAAGCGTTTTTACAGAAATAGGTTAAGCGTTGACGTTTGTTAAACGTCATTTTATTTTTATAGTAAGTGTATGTTTATCTTAACCAGTGACATAATAATAAATATATATTTATACGTCATTGATCTTACCTTACAATTACAGTAACCTATATTTTTAGCAATTTTCGGAAAAATTAATTACTGTGAAGTAGTAAAATTTCTGATTAACAATATTTGAATCTTGTAGAATGAATTAACAATAAATCAACCGTATCGTTTCAAGAACAAAATATGATTGAAATTTCAGATGTTGGTAGTTCAGATTTCTTTCCTAGATGGCGTCGTTACCTTACTGGACAAACGGCGTGACTTAGATTATTTACAAGTAGAAAGTCTTTCAAGCTATTTTAGCTATTAACACATTCACTGAGCATGACTCGGATCCTAGTGAGAGGTAGGAATTTTTGTGTTGTATATTTCAGACAACGATTTTGTCAAAATATTCCCAAAGTGAGCGATTTCTTTGGTTTTTGTCTCTCTTAATCCTCACGTTTCGCATTTCTATAATAACATGCTTTTTATCAGTTTCATAAATATTAAATTTTGCATTCTTTTTTATATTCTTGCTTTAGAGAATTCCGTTAAGGCATTCTATAGCTTTTCTGGCTTTACAACCCTGCGTGGGTCCTAGCCTCCGCAAGAATTTCTCTAGTCTTTCCTATCCATCGCCTTCCTCCTCCAAGGACGTTTTCCCATATTTCTCATGTCTTCGTCGATGTTATCAAGGAACCTTGTTCTGGGTCTTCCTCTTCTTCTCTGACCAATGGGTCTATCAAGGAGCGTTTTTCTAGCTGAGTCATTTTGTTCCATCCGCTTTACATGCCCTATCCACCTCAGACGTCCTATCTTAATGTTTTACGATATGATTCCTAGTACATTCTCTAAAGTTCGAAGTTGTATCGTCTTCTCCACACTTCATTGTCATTCACTGCTCCATAGATTCGCCTTAGTACTTTTTTTTCGAAACATTGTAACATGTTTTCATTACTTTTTGTTAGAATCCAGGTCTCTTACCCATATGTTAGGACTGGGTTTATATATTGTTTTGTACAGTTTTATTTTTGTATTTATCGATATAATTTAAGGATTTAAAAATGGGCCCAAAATAGCATCTGTTGGCCGTGCGAATTCTGCGGTAGTATTATTTTCAGTGTTAAGGAGCTCTTCCAGGTATACAAATTCGTTCACTGCTTCGATGACGTCGTTTTCTGTAACAAGTGGTCGTATGATTTGTGGTTGCGCGCTTATTTTCATATACTTCGTTTTGTTTGTGTTTATTATTAAACCCATTTTTGTAGCTGATTCTTTTAATGCTACATACGCCTCTCGTACAGCATTTTCCGTTTAGGCAAGGATTTGCACTGATTTATTATATATTGAACCAATAGTTGTGATTTGTGACATACGTATTACTTTTTCCAGAGCCAGATTAAACAGTACAAGAGAGAGGGTGTCCCTGACGCAGCCCCTATTTGTTTTAAAAGGTTCAGACAGTTCCCCCTGAATTCGTACTCTACATTCAACTTTTTCAAGCGTTAGTTTTGTTAAATTTATTAACTGATTTGGTATTCCTAGCTCTTTCATTGCTTTGAACATTTCTCTTTTATTCAGAGTCGTAGGCTGCTTTGTAGTCTACAAATATGTGATGAGTATATATTCCAGTGTTTTTTCTAAAATTTGTGTCAGGGTTGCAATCTTATGAATTATCGATTTACCACCTCTGAAACCAGCCTGGTATTTTCCTACTAGCCGTTTTGCATATGGTGCCATAGTACCATGGAATATGTTTTATACGCTGGCGCTGTATAATTTTTTATACTCATTTTTTTAATTAATTATCTCATTTTTTGTATATGGTGCTGAGTATTCCAAACATTGGGGAGGGATTTCTGTGTCCATATTTCTTTTATAAGCTGAGTTTATCTATTACGGGTGATTTGTTTCTGGCTAGTTTTTCAACTGCATCTTTAACTCCAAGAATCGTTGGAATTTCCTATTCCTCTTATTCCTTGGTGGTTCCTCTTCCCTCTCGTCTATTTCCCTTACCTCATCTCTTTCGTCTTCCAGGTTTTCTTCTTTTTCCTCAATATTAAGTGCCTGGTTAAAGTATTCCACCTATCTATTCAATACATCTTTCCTTGTTGTTAATAGGTCGCCATTCTGACTTCTGTATTGTCTTGTGGTTGCCTTGGCATTCTTTTCGTTTGATGTTAACTTTCTCATAGAATGTTCTGAATTCTTTTTCTTTGTTGAGGTTTTCTATATATTTAAATTCCTTATTTAAGGTTTCGTTTTTTTCTTTTATGCATCTTCTACATTCTTTTGTTGTATTCTTGAATTCATCGTCAAACCAATGATTTTTACGGTCACAAATTTCTGTTCCTATTTCATCTTTCGCTGCTGCTCCAATGTCTTTCTTTGTTCATCACCTGTTGGTGATGTTTTCCGAGTACCGTTCTGCAGTTGTCGCATCTCTTAGCTTTTGCACATTCCTTTTTTTTCTATCCATTTTATTTTCTTTACTGGTGTTTGAAATTCTAGCATCTAGAAATTCTATAAATGTTGAGATCACTAGGCAATGATCTGAGTCTATGTTTGCGTCTCTATAACTGCAGTTTATTAGGTCTGTTCTATGCCTTGAATCTGAATGTGATTAATCTGCCTAGTTGTTCTTCCATCAGGAGAGGTTCAGGTTACCTCGCGTATGTTCTTGTGTTCAAAATAGGTGCTAGTGACTGTCATATTTAGTGCTGCTGCTGAGTTTATCAGTCGTCATCCAGGTCGTTGTATTGTCCGAACATGATTTCCTGTCCAGTAAACACTTTGGTCATCAATATATTCTATTTGGTCTTTGCATTTTTTTATTATAAGGCTGTATATTTGCTTCTTTTTAGAAACTTATTCACTATTCGTGTTGTGGTTTCACTTGTTGGTTAATTTTTCCTACAATTTCTTTTCTACCATTGTCATGTGATATTTTTTTGCGATCATATCTATAATATCAGTATTTTTAACCCTTTCAGCAGTTTAATGTTTCAGCTCAGACTTTATTTTACACTTTCTAATTGTATGTCATAACAATCTTCTTCTGTTCTACAATCTCTTTTATTTAACATCAAGACCATTGCTTTTACACGATTGTGATCAGTGACCACTAAATGAGCTTTGAATATGATTAAACTGAAAAAGCAAAATATGCTCTAATTAAATACCAGTCAGACTTTAATCTTTAATAAAATAAATACAACAAATACAGTTTCTGAAATAACATTAACAACACCAGACTTGTGAATTAATAGAAATAAATCACCGAATTTTCGTATAAGGTCCTCCTATGTCCTTTAAATAATAAAAACAATCAAATACATACTTACAACTTCGACAAAAAGGAAACTAAAATTACAAAAATAATCCTCCATCATGTATTTCTATGAAACCGTCTATCAAATTTCTAAATCACATAGTTAATAAAAAATATTGATTTATATCTGGCAGCGATAACTGTCATATAACTGGGTCACATTTAGTAGATCTATATAAACAAAAATAATAATGTAACTACGTACAAATTATTTTTAATTGTAAAGACGGTGGAAGATTTAAAGCTTCTTAAGCATGAGATAGCACACCCTCACAAGTAGTGTAATGAGCGTTAATAACAAAGAACTAAATAAGCGAAAATGTAAACAAAGTAAAAACAACCAAACTGCAACAGAGTTAAAGCAAACACTGTATAGACATGCTCTTGAAGAAAAAGGTCTACAAATTATTAAAACAAAAATAGAATATGTAACTAGAAATTATTACAAAGTCGATAATATGATATAGAGAATCGACGTTACAGAGCAATGGAGAAATAGGTAGAGATGCAAAATAAACTATCACTTATTACACTGAATGCTGGACAGTTAAAAATAAAAAAGAACAATATATGTATAATGTTAGTATGCGCCCTAATATATAATCTGATTCGGATCGGAAAAAGTGACGTACTCTGGATGCCCAGACATACTGGTATTGAAGGGAACGAAAAAATGAACCTATATGCCAGTGGAGGGGCAAAGAAACAGGACTAGAAATATTCTTTGGCATAGCTAAAAGCACAGCCAAAATGAATGAACGCCGACAGAATCG
The DNA here is from genome assembly GCF_040954645.1 of Diabrotica undecimpunctata. Classification (NCBI taxonomy): domain Eukaryota; kingdom Metazoa; phylum Arthropoda; class Insecta; order Coleoptera; family Chrysomelidae; genus Diabrotica; species Diabrotica undecimpunctata. Next base: position 174,169,891 of record NC_092803.1, on the reverse strand, counting down.
ATCGAATATAGAGCAAAAGTCTACAAGATCGGACTCAAGACGCTGGATTAGGTAGAGGAAACCATGAAAAGAAGAAATCTACAATATGGAGAATGACAAGATAGAAAAAGCTGGAGAGAAAGATTGACTAGTAGCATTTTTTTAACATAAACACATTTTCCTTTCATGAACGACAAAAATGATCCCCATAAAACATTAAAGAAAATACAAATACACAATAAAACCTAATATACGTAAAAGAAAAGGCTTACAAATAAGCCAATTGCGTTATTTTGTGGAAGACTGCCCAACATTTTTTACGCCAGGAATTATGAGATATGATTCTACTTTTATTAATAAAATGCTGAAATAAAAATGAAACATACAAATTCTAGTATAAATGAAATTTTCCTAGGAATTGTGCTATAATACGCTACGATTTAGAATTTCCATGTCGTTCCTTTCCACGATAATGAGCTGAGAGCTTGAAGTGTCTCATTACATTAAGCTACATTTAACAACAATAGATGTTTGTAACAATATTCTAAATTGTCAAATTTAGCTTAGCTAATTTGACTATTCGATTAGTATGTATACAGAACGTATCATTTGTTATACATAATCATCCCTGGTTTTGAGTTTAATCCAAATAAATTTTGAACAGTATTGGGCATAGAACGCATCCCTGTTGCTGACGCTTGTAATCGTGAATCTATTAAAAAATAATTTTTCTCCGGTTATATGCGATTGAAGTTTTGACAGCTGAAATGTATTAATTAAACTAAATAACCGACAATATACTGGAAATAAATTACAATAGCAAAATTGGAAATTATTGCCAATATATAATAGATATATATTATATATCGTGGCTTCCGTTTTCAAAATGTAATTATTATAAATATTAATTTAAAAAAATAATTTTAATATCTAAATGCTGTAACGTCCAAAAAAATTACTAATACATATTGCAATTATTGTAGTTTAAGAAATATTAGCGTATTATAATATTAGCTTTCATAGCATGATATTAGCTTTTCATATGAAAACTAGCTTTCAACAGTAAATACAGATGGAGGTAGAAAAAGGAATAGACTTTTTTATATTTTGATTACACACTAAATGTTAAAAAATATGGCTACCTATAAAATGTTAGATTTATATTTTCAAATTGTACAGATGATCACTGATTTCTTTATTATTTATTGTATCACCGTCATGGGTCAATGAAAAATACAATGATTTCTTTTATTATGATAGAATGTTTTTTAGTTTATTACAATTGGGATACATTCAAAATGTTTCTCAAAAGAGCTTTCGGTAAGACAAAAATTATATTTCTAAATTAAGTTAGTCGACAATATGTTTAATACAAAATATCTACTTAATTAACGCTGACCTTGAATGAGTATCTGACCACTTTGCGCCCTGGAATGATAAAGATGAAGAAGGTATGACTATACTATCCACTTTACAGATTTTTGTACTCCCAAAATATTTCTCTCACTCATCGTTAATATGATTTTTTCATGGACACTATAGAATATCTCGTAAAGAGTAATAGAAAGATTCATAATGTAATGAATTATAAGTTTTAGTTAAAAAAAATCTTGTGACAAAACATTTAGGTTAGAATATCTCGGGATAAAATTGTAAATCAAAAATACACCTCCCTGATTTTGTACCACTTTGCAACTTTAAATGTTGTAAATAAAAATATTCAAAAGTATAAAGTAACAATAACGTATCTATTGAAACCAGCTATAGTTTTATTTATTTCTTAAAATCAATGTGAATTGTACAAAAAATTATGACATGAACTTTGTACTCTTAAGAACGTATGGAGAAGATAATGACACATCAGATAGTGAACAATCCTTAGAACCAGCAAAAACTGTCTTAGCCTCTTACTCCTTACCAACTTCAATATAATGGACTTTGTCACAAAAGTTGATCATGTATATATATATACAGGGTGATCAACTTTTGGGTGACACTAAAATGATAAGTCGTAAGAGGCAAAGATCTAATCTGTCATTTACACAAGTTCTTAAGGGTACAAGTTCAAGCCATAATTTTTTGTACAACTCACATTATATACTAAGAAATAAAAGTCCAACCTTTGTTTACGTGATAAGTATAAAGGGTATAAGTATATTTTCTGAAAAATACTATGATTTGATTTATATCACCTTGGATATCTATTAATATAGGAGATACCAAAAAAAGGTTATTTATAAAAATAGGAGGTAGCTGTAAGCTTCACATTTTAAACAGTAGTTACAAATATACAGTGTTTTCCTGCAGATATAACGGACCTGTCACAAAAGTTGATTACCCTGCATAGCTCAATAAAATGCGAAAAAATGGTAAACATATTTCAATATTAAGAATCTCAGAAAAAAGAAGAAATTGCAGTTTTTATATGTAGGAGGAGGAAATAATAGAATCTACCGCACCATGGGTGGTTTTATGAAAACGATAAAACGACAATAAAACGATGATAATTATTACTTCACTAAAAAACTGGAATTTAGGTGACACACTTTTCACTTTTTAATTTGACTATAAACAAATATATTTATTTATACCTTAGTCTTACAGTAGCTTACAGCATGCTTTCAAAGAGGTAATAAAAATACGGACTGCAACCTCTTAATGGAGAAATGGCTAAGAAAGATAGTATCATACAAACCAACTAACACAAGCACAAGAGAAAGTATAGAAAATTCATGAACAGTGTGTTCCTAATTCAATTTAGATTAGCAACCTAAAGAGAAATTACTGACAAGATGGAGAATGTATGTACAGTTATGATAGATATGATGAAAGTAATTCCTACTTTATATGGTCTGCCCACTTTACCAGAGATTTGAGATTATCAACGTAACCCTGATCTTATTAATGATAAATATCTCCAAAAACTTTGAAATATTTCGTGAACATAAACTGAATGAACAATATAATTAAAAAACTATAAGATAAAAATAGAAAAACAATTAATTTTTAACAAGAAAAGAGAAGGAAGAGAAATCTTGAGAAAATGAATACAAATATAATAAAAGAAATTAATTTATCAGAACGAAGTTGAATAAAACTCGTAAAAATGATTAAATTAACATTGTAGCATAAGTTTTTCATAACGATTTCATCCCAAAATTAATAAACAGGTACACATTCTAAAATACTTCTAAAAGTTCAAATGAGTTGTATTGTTAAATGTATGTGATGTGATGACCGATTTATTTATTATAAACAACTATTTACACTCGAGTTTTGAGCTATGACGAGAATATTGAGCTTGAACAACAAATCGTTTAATTAACACTAAAGAAAATAATTATAAACTTAATATAAACTAATGTAGGAACTTTTTTAGGACTCATTTCATCATTTAATTTATAAAGTTATGTTTCAGCTAAAAAAAACAGTAATAGATGTAAAAATTCATGAATGACATATTTGCAATTTTAAAATAACCATTATACCTTTTTTTGCGCCATAAAGTATTCATTGCAAATCACGCGCCAGCACGTGGTTCGCTAACTTCTGTTGGGTGCCGATCATGCTCTAACGCTTGATGTGTTCAGTTATCACAAGATTATTTAGTTTAATTTCTATGTAAATATTGATCTTATTGGCAGCAGATGAGTTGAAAAGCTTCCGTTAGGCATACATGAATAAATCGTCTTAACGCACTACTATTCCATCAAAGACGCTAATCTTTGCACATTTTATACCGATGCTCTTAAAAAATTTGTGGAGTGTTGCTCGGACTACATGTAAGATTGATAAAAAATAGAATAGTAGTTGCATTACTTGCCAAATTACTTTCTGGCTCTCTTTTTAATGTCCAAAAGAAGTAATCTTTATTAGTATGCGCTTGAACACAACATTTGAGGTTAGGTTGCGAAATGAGTAATTTCGCACCGTTTTAAATTTATATTTAATTTTGATCTAAACATGAATGAATGAATTTGAGAAGATATTGGCAGTTTGATCAACGAGGCTTAGCCATGATAGTCGTAATCGGGCTAGATGACACCTCGAACTGTTGTTTCTAGTAATCTCCTATAACAGATCGTTCTCTTGTGGATGTACTAAAAAATTACATTATTGCGTCACAGTACGGGATCAGAGCCGTATTCAACATGATAATGCTCCATCTCACAAATCTGGTCTAGCAACCATTTTTTTATTTATAGGAACATGCTATACAAGTTTTGGTATGACCCCTTTTTGATCAGGTATGAATTATATTGCAAATTTTGGTAATTTTTTAAGCAAAAACTACGCCAGATGTTACATCAGATTAGATACGAACTCATAGAGGCGGTACGAGATATCTGGTAAAGTGAAAATGACTTACGCGATATTTGGATAAACATTTATCATTTGATGACTACTAGTGTTACTGCTCTAAGCAAATTAGAGGATGGTATGATGTCTAATTCATTATAATAACAGTATATCAAATTAAATATAATTAATATACACAAGTAATTTGGTGTGTGCTGTTTTTAAAAAAATATTCAAAGTATGCAATCTTCCATTCTTGGTGTTTTGTAAAGATACATTGTTATAGCGTTTATATACCGTATTCGGGAATTGTGTCTTTCGGCTTCACTATTTGCTTTTTGATTTTTTGGCAATGGTTCCCGAGATAAAACTTTACATGTTCACGAAGATTTCATATTTCTCATTGATGTAGCATTCTTCCTATGAAAGATTAATATACCAAGATGCCATAGATAAATAGCTCTGTTGGACAATATCGTTGATATAGCAAACGTCAAATCAGTTAAACCAACTCATTTCCACTATTTAATTCATATTAAAATTATTGCACTCATTTACAATTATTTTAATTTCAATCAAACAAATCAAAGGTATTTGAGTCAGTGACGGTTACTAAAATGGCTAAAATATTATAAAATTATCACAACTTAAATAAAATCTGAGTCCTAGCAAAAGCTCGTACTTTTGTTTTACCAAATTTTAAGTTGAAAATGACAAAACTAGAATAAAACAATTACAAACTTACGTGTAAGATTCCCATCCTAAAATGCCGTATTACTAACTTACTATCAGTCTCTCTGGTGCATTAATATTTACAAGTAACTTTAGGAACAGAGATTCGTCTAATCATTAACAAAAGAAATAAAGATTACGAGCGTTTCCAAATCTATTTACTGGCAAAGACTGAACACTATGGTGGATATGAAGTATGCTTGCATCCAAACGAAGTGGAACAATTTCATTCATTGAATGTACAACTTTTGTAAATAGTCAAAATATACACTATATAATATTTAAACAATATGCTTGACCAAACAAAAAATTTTTAATACAAAATCGAACTTCCAAGATAGTGATCTAGCGTTTACATTTTACAGTTAGTCATTTTGTACTTGTACACTCGAAGTGTGTAAAGTACTAAAAACTAAAATACAAATTCATGGAAGCTGATTATGAGGAGGAAATACAGATTCGGAATTTGAACGTACACAATTTTACATTGGATTATACTTTTAAGCAAATGAACAGAAAATGTTGCGATCAGCAACTGTTAAAGTTATTATTGCGAAGAATGGGGAAAACAGGGAAGAATGTATTTGTAACAATATAATTCATGAATTGCACGACTCGATGTATAACTTCTTCCAAATAAATACGTTTTGGCATGTTTTTAGAAGACATTATGTACATACAGACCAAACAAGTATCTGCGGTTGCTACTTCTCTTTCTAATGATAGACTAAATAATTGAATATCCTTCTAAATAATTTGAGTATATTCTTTCTGATTTCGGCTACATTTGACCACTTACGGCGCGTGTTTTCTGATTTATAGTTTCATTTAATATTTGCCAAACTATAGTGCAATTGACATGTGCAGTGATCAATTAACAATACACTAAACTTCTTCAAGTATTGTCTCTAATATTCATAACATCATGGCAATGAATATAAGAGGCTATACTATGCTGCGTTGTAAAATGAGGAAAGTAGTATTGCTTTTAGTCAAACCTAAGTGAACAACCAAAGAAAGCATCAAAGAAGGAAAAGAAAGAGAAATTCCAAAAAGATAAATTGATAAAAGATAGAAAAAGGGTCTAATGAAACAACACCGACAAAAATGAAAAGAAATGTCGCATGTAAGAAAAACAAATCTCAGGTGTTAAATATTGGACATTTCCATTTTAAATGAGACCTGACAACGCCGATTATATTTTAATCTTCTCACTTGAAAACGAGGGTGAATGGTTAACAGTGCAGTGAAAAAATAGACGCATACAGACTCTTATATAATTGCTAACTTAATAGGCCTTAAGTGGCAATAAACACCGAGAAAGAAAAACAAAACATCCATGAAGACAAAAAGAGTGGAAGGACCAAGTAAGAGACTATCTAATTAGCTCGATATTTATTTAAGAAACGCCGGAAATCGAAAAAGACACTTTACCATATCATGACCATACTAATAATCAATTCACACTAACTTTGCTTTCTTTAGTTTTATAACTACACGGCAATAACCGTGCCTATCAAAATCGTGAGTAGGAGATGCTCCACTATACAGTATTGCACAATGTATATCTGTAAGCTGTTTATTTTTTAACTTTCAAACATGTATATTGGGGAAAACAATCGGGGAAACAATAGTAAAATAAATAGCGTGCAGAATAGAACAGTAATAAGATAAACACATGAATAAAAAACAAAAACAGAGATAAAATATATTGGTAGAATAAAACAATACAGAATAATACAAATTAAAAGAGATGTAACTGATGAGCATAACAAATCATCGATGAAAAGATAAAAACATAAATAAAGGAAAAAGGATAAATGTTATCGAAGAAAAGTTCAATCATTGATAATCACGATGTCATTGAAGCACTATACCACTAAGAAATTGGAAACAATCCTAAACAACAGCTTAGATATTGCATTTAAATAAGTTTTAAATTATTTTACACACTTTTCTATAATTATAAAACGCGAAAAATAGAAACAGAGGTAATAATACGAAAATTAACTAATAAATACCTATTAAGCATAAAACTAAGCTTTTTATGTTGGTCCCCCTACAGCATATTTGCCTTTTGTAGAATTTTACACATTAAAGTCGTACATGTAAAACGATCAAATAAACTTCGTTAAAAAACAACAGCTCAAAACTGCGCCAATTATTTTTATTCTAACCTTTCTCAATCAAAATGAACACAGCATAAGATATTCACCTTTTTGTCTCTCTAAACATAATATTTTTTATTAAAACATGTTAACGTTCATTTACTAAACTTATTCAAATTTCTTTCTATTCTAAATATCAAATACTAGTGTTCCACTTCGTTTACAAATGCAGAACTCAGTCCATTTTTTCTTTATATATAAAAGCATATCCACCGCCGTTTATTCTACATCAAAACTAAATTAAAGACTTACTTTTTAGAGTATTATTTTGCTTTATCCTAGCCAAAACAGACTGATAACATTTAAAATTACATAGTAAATGTACCAGACGGATTTTCAAGCCTGACAGTAATAAATAACCTTAACAAAAACATCTGGCAACGATTTACTAAAAAAGTACACATTTTTCTATCCAATCAATTTTTATATTTATCCATATTACGATGCGAAACATAATTTCAATGTCAAATTCCCACATATTGCTGTTGGTTTCGGTACGTTTTTTGATATGGTGGCTCTTTTTGTAAATTAAGAATAGAATACTGTATTTTTCAATCATCGTTACACAATAATCAATGAAATATCGTTAAAAACATTTTGTTCTTAGTTTAAATGCAGTATTGATCATAGTTACACCAACGTTCTTCGAAATATATAAAATAGCGCAACAGCTGCAGTGGTGATACAAACACATTTTCCTTGGAAAAGGGTATTAGACAAGGACACAACATTTTTCCTAAACTATTCACCGCTTTGTTACAGAATGCTATGAGAAACAATAATTGGGAAAATATTTAGCTGTAAGTATATTATATATTTATACAATAATGTGACATGTGCTAAATATTATATCTCATGTTAAATATTTGAAAACTAAGTTCCAAAGTGTTTTAAATATGCCTGGTCAATCCAAAGTTGTAGAGAGCCTATGCGATACATCATGGCGCCTCGCGTTACCAAAGTCGGTAAACAGCTGACTTATTAGTGTTTTAAGGGAAATTAAAAAATCTTTACAGACAATCTAACAGCTTTGCTGTGCTCCCATCTGATTAGGATGCGAATTCTCTATCCCTTATATAACAGAAAAATGTGTTACAAAACCAAATGTATATTTTCACACAGTAAAAAGGAAAATAAGCAGTCCTATGTTATGTTAAACCAAATAGAGACTAGGCCATTTCATTAAGATAAATATTTTAAGATATTAAACTATTTTTATATACGCTAGGAAAAGTTTAATCAAATAATACAAGTAATGACATTGAAAACTCTACTCCTGATATTGGAAATTGAATTGACATATTTCCAAATGTGATTTCTGCTTTAGACCATTTCATGTATTTAAGACACTTTCGAAATAAGTTATTTAATTAAAATTTGATAATAATAATCAGATTTGTGGCCCAGTTCTATGGAAAAGTGATAATGGGAGAAATAACGCAACACATAAGTGTAATGCTAAGTGGTATATAAATCATAGTAGCAAGCAAATCTAAGATGAAAGATGAATATACGCAAAAACTAGAAATAAGAAAATTCAGAGATAAATAATAACGAAAATAAAAACTTTTTCCAACAAACGACAAAAATATAAATAAAATATTACTTGACTTTTTATACGCCAATATTAAAAAAAAAAATGTAAAAAGAAACGATTTTTTTTAACTGCGTTATTTAAACTTAATTTTACTTATTTAAAATTGCGAATACATGCTTTATAGATTACAAAAAGGCGTTCGACTGCGTTAGATATGATAGATATAAAAAAAAATAGAAATGCTTAAAAGAGTTTTGGTGTACCGGATCCAGAGCTTCGAATCTTTATAAATCTATATTGGAATCAGTCAGTGGAAATAAATGTAGATGAGGAATTGTCAGAAACTATGGAGGTTAAACGCGGAGTACGGCAAGAGTGTATTTTGACATTTGACACTGAGGAAATTTTATCGGAGGCACTACATGAGACGGATGAAGGTATTTTAGTAAACGGAGAACGATTTCATATTAAGAAAACTATTAAGACTGTTAAGAAACAAATCATAGAAACAATCAAATCATGTACTTATCTGGGAAGCAATGTCAATGATACATGGGAACACCCAATGGAAATAAGATGTCCAATTGAAAATGCCAGAAATGCCTTCATACGGATGCAGCAATTATTCAGGTGTAGAGACTTAACCTCAATAGAAAAATGCGGTTACTTCGATGCTATGTATTTGCCGTACTTTTATATGGAGCAGAAGCAATGGATTCTGACAGAGGCATCAGTTCAGAAGCTTAAGAAATTTGAAATGTGGCTATATAGACATATTTTGAGAATATCATGAGAAAATATATTATGAGAATGAGTATACAATCTAAAATATTAAATACTATAAAGGCACGGAAATTGGAGTACTTGGGACACATTATGCGAAACAACGAACGTTATGTACTGTTACAGCTGATCTTGCAAGGAAAAGTAATAGAAAAAAGAGGCCCCGAATGCAGCACTTAAACATTTAAGCACATGGTTTTCTGTGACAATTACTGGACTGTTTGGAGCAAAGGTGGATAAGGTACGAGTAGCTATGATGATTAGCAGTAGTAAAACATTTAAAATTTTACCGAAATATCTCTTATTATTACTATAAAACTATTATTCCATACTATTATGATAATTAGATAAAACGATAATTAGTAACGATAATTGAAAAACTTTTATAATTATTAAAATGGACACAAAAATGGTCTCGTCTAATCATATAACACACGTTAGTGAAAAGTTAGTTACATTTTTCCTTAATACAGTATTTACTGAGTAATATCAATCTGCAGATTTCAACATAATTGTACGAAACCGATAACTAATATAATAAACAGACGAAGCACAATTGTTTAAAATTGAATTTTGATGGTTGCCTAAAATAAAGAACATATGAAGAGTCAAAGCAATGACGAAAAAAATCTGTATGCGGACAATATATGTCAAGACAAGTGGTCTAATTGGACTGTATACGTTTGAAAAATCGAAAGTGGCAGAAAACACTTCCAGTTGCATAATGAAGCACAGGATGCAAGAAGTGATAAAAACAAGTCTATAATAATATCCTACTAGTAATGACGGACAAAATTTTAATTAAAAATAAATTTCTAAGACTTTAAGGTATAGAAGTTACTTTTAAAATTTAAATTTACCGCCAATAGTTGTTGGAAGAAACATCGTTGGTTGCATCGAGTTAGAATCTATAGAGAGGGCATCACGTGACTGAAAACGACCTCAGTTCGGCCATATTGTTAAGATTGTTTTGACACTTTTGACAGATCGTATGTTTGTTTACGTTTGTTGTTTTTCGAATATGTTTAGTTTTATAATACTTTTATAGAAACTGTAATAATATATTGTGATTGTGCGTAATAATGGTTTCTTGTTCTCAACGTAGTTGCAGTAGCAGAAGCAATGTTAATAAAAAATCTTCAGGAATAACATTCTACAGGTTAGTATACAAATAAACAAAGTCATGGCCCGTACTTCAGAGTATAGTATTTTACTGTATTAATTTATCTTTATGTATAATATATCGTGTTTACCGCGGGATAAATAAATCATAGTTTATTAAAAATGTATTGCACTTTTTTAGATTATGATTAAATCTTCTGAATAACTAGTCACATTTTTATAGTAGTTTTAATATTATTGAGTCCGGCCATGATCCCACCGCCATATTGGTATCACCGTTAGCCACGCCTACCTACGCCGTTTTTAATACACACGTTAATATGCTCATAGCTTCTCCATAGATTCTAACTCGATGTTTGGTTGTAAGCGTCTAAAATTGAGTTTGACATACGAGTTCTGTCATTAGTCAATAGGTTAGAGATTTGATTGTTTTTATGTCGGAAGTTAGTTATTAATAACGGTTTTACAAATTTATTTATTAACAGTTTTATTGGAAATATTATCAAAATCAAGAAGAGTATCAACATAGTATATGATATGCCTGGATATTATCTACTTAAGGAATAAAATTTCTATATTGACAACTTCAATGTTTTCATCTTGAAACTGCTATAAAGGAATAAGAACCGCCAAACATTTTCGTTTGCGGTTTTTTTATTATTAAAATGAGAATGAGAAAAGATGAAGTAACAAAAACACTTCTCTAACTGATTTCAAGCAGATGGATGTAATTTGCGAGAAGCAGCCAATTATAGGGAAACTTATAACAACGCTTTTCATAGATTAAAATCCAGTTCCATTTGATGCAGTGCAGTCAGATAAAAATAACAGAAAATATGCTTTTATTTAGTACACAAGGATACTATTCCCGCATAGAGTTATGTAAGTGTGAATATTCCTTATAAAAAAACAACTAAGCATTTTTTTAACTTTCTTACATCGTCTGTTGTATTTAAGACTTTCTACTCTCTTTCTCAGTAATCCTGTTGAAATATACTTAGTTCTGATTTTAAGGTTGTTGATTTTTTGCGCTGCGATTTTTATACTTTATAATGTCACAAATATTTAGTTTGTAGTATTGTGGAAATATGTAACTAGATATAAAATAAATCTACAAAAGATAGTTTTTTGAGTAGTCAAAATACTACGAGTACGTTAACCAATTATTCTAATTCACAAATTAATCGAAAGTAGTGGGAAAAAGAACGTTTGTACTTACTGGTTAAAAATAAAACAAAGTAAGAAAAGCACCAGATTTAGTTCTTACAATTTTCAGAAGAAAAAAACTGTCTTATACACTCTCAGACAACATTTGTCTTCGACTTTCAAAATTTTGGCTATGCGAGGCTTAGGTTTGAATCACTCGATGAAGTTTGAATAGTATCACAGTTAAATATACCAGGGCGTGCAAAAGTACTAGAGATAATCGATCATTTACTGAAAGTAAAAATGTTACATTTTAATTAATCTTTTAAATACTTATTATGATCGTGGCTCTGATACATATTGCTTAAGTGATTACTTAGTAATGTTCAAACTAAATAATTGTTAATTTTGTATATTGTTTTTATTTTCCAAAGATGTGTTTGTATATTGCATTATATGTATGTGCAAAGGATCTCTAGCACTTTTGTACCAAACTGGAAGTACATTCTAGAGTGATTAAATAAACACGGCAATATGAACATAATTAAGTCATCTATTATATTATATCGACAAATTTATTGCTAGTATATAGTATTCCTAACATTTCGGTATAAGAGAGTAGACACTGAAAGTTTCTTAATATGTCATAAATTTAGCCAATTGAATCCTTTTTTTATACATTTTAAGGTACCTATGACATTGTGATACTATCTTGGACAATATATTCTATTCTTTTTTACCGAAAAGTTCAAATGAACAATTATAATAAAATACATTATATTAGCAATTCGTCGTTATGGTAATTTAAATTATTCCGTTCATTATAACCTCGTCATAAACCGCTTTCTGTCGTCCGATGACAAATAGTACGCATACATCCACATTCACACAAAGAATTTTTTTAGTCCTTAATGATTACCTAACCGACATGATCGTACCATCACTCAACATCTCAATATCAAAGTTAAGCACTAATAGTTTCGTCTCTTCAGTCCCGTTTCGGCTTCCTACGGCGCACACTAATTTGGTGTCGTTGGCTCGGATACGCCAAACAACTCCTCCGGCTCCTCCGCTGTCCAAAGCGACTAGGTTTCGGATGAATTCGCCAGTGCGCACGTCCCAAAGCTTGACGGTTCCGTCGTCTGATGAGGTTATCACAAAACGTTTGTTGAATTGCAGGCAAGTTACGGCTGATTGATGTTTATATGGTCCTAAAATAATGATTTAAAAAGATTAGATTGCATTTGTAGCTAGAGGTCCTGAAAATGAAATAAATTTAATCGTTTTCATTGTATATGACTGTAATAGAAAATCCAAAGCTAAGTATTGGATGATTTTTGCAAAAAAATAGAATGATTACCTTGCAAATTCCAAAATTACTTTCAAATTGTCTCGGTAGGCAATGGCAAAAAATCGAATAGTAATTTGTCTAGTATAGCTAGACTAGTTTACATTTATTAGTAGTCTAGTTTACATTTATTAATTTTATATCGACGGTAATGCTAATACGTAGTTCTCATATACAGATTGAACGAATTTAAAACGGAACATACAATTTAATATATGTCTGTTTGAAGTGCATTTGAAATAGTGGACCAATATAAAACTTGGACAAAAATAAATCCATACCCGGTGATAGACATTGTATAAAATATCGTTCAACTATCTGTCTCCTTTTAGGACGCACCATATTCTATAGCACCGCCCAAAGTCAATGTTGCCAATCGCCGTGTAATAATCCGATTTGTGGATCTTTTTGAGAGTTATATTTTCTTCGTATCTTTAAATAAATCGGATATTTGCCTATATTTTTCATTGTATTTACCAATCTACTACAACAGACTAATAACAAAAATAAACTTAATGGTTTGTAGTTAGGTATTTCCTTTCTTTCCTGTAAATATTTTATGGTTAACACCTTATTTGAAAAACATCTAGAGGAATGAGAATGGCAACACCGCTCAAAATATTCATCTGACTGCTTAGGCTTAGATAAAAGAAAGAGGAGCTTGCCTAATAGTCGGAGAGATAGAGCCGAAATTTTGAACTGATCAGTAATAAAACAATGTTTCTAAAACATTTGATAAAACTCTACGTCATCGTCTGAATCTTTTATAGAATATTTTGTAGTTTTAAAATGATATTGTGATAATGTTTTTTTTTTCAAACTAAAGTCATATTTACTTGTTAACTCACATTTTTTTCCTAAATATAAATATTTTACGAATTAATTTTTAATTGAATAAATGTTTGATATTAGAATGAAAAACAAAAAAAATATTTTCAATATAATAATCAATTGAAATTATCTAATGATTGATAAAAATTAATTACGAAACCGGTTAAATAATTTTATTAAATTAAAGTAATTTTATAATGTTAACTATTGAATATTTTCGGTATAACAAATAGTAATTTTACTTATTTTTTATTACAATAAAAAGGTTTTTAAATTTATATTGCATAAATAATGGTTGTTCAGGTATAAGAAAAATTTGATTTATTATTACATTAATAATCAAATACAAAATATATTATTTCTATTTATCAATAGGTAAAATTCAATTTGTAGAATTCTTTTAACATTTTACAAATAATTATTAATAAAAATCAATTTAATAGTGGAATTATCAATTTTTTAAGTTTTGAAATTTACTTTGTAGATATTTTCAATATATTTTTTTAACTTTCAAATTGATTGAATTTTTTTTTTCATTAGTTAATTATAATTTTACAAATTCTGATTGGACATTAATTTTGCATCATTATTTTAAAATATTAAAATAATAATGATGCGCGTTCCATTTAGATCAGTAATTCTAGACGCATGCGCTAAATGTAATAAGTATCAAGATGCTTTTATCCAACTTGGTGAAACTGACTTCGATTGTAATGAAGTTTTTGAAACCTTAGAAACTTTCATATGTCACTTATATGGAACAGGATTGACGAGAACAATTCCAAAAAGAAAAGTAAACGATGTCAGATTTTCACTATTTAACCGGCAGTATAAGTTGCATGATGTGAACGAGCCTTTAAAAAAAAAACTAAAAAATTTCGATGCTTCAAGCTTACCACCATGTCAAGATGAATTACACCAACATCTACTGCGAGCTCATTATATTTCAAATATTTGGACAAATGCTCATAAAAAAGTACCAACAATTGATTGTTGAAGAACATGGTTGGGAGCTTGAAGATGAAACATATAAATTCAAATGGTTTAGTGGACCTCACATGCCAGAATCAGTTCGAGAAGTAGTGATTGAAAATGAAGCAGATAATGAATGTGATATTATTAAAAGTGAAAGTGACGAAGATGATGAATGTGATGACATCAATGAGAGTGAGAAAAATGAGAAAAAAAAAATTTTTTTCTAAATTTTTTTTTCTTATCGGAAAAATCGTTTGAAAATTTTTGGAAAAAAATCATGGTATAACTTACAGAAAATCGAAAAGATTCTACAAATTAGATTTTACCTCAAAAAATTACGAAAATTTTCATTTACCGAAATTTTTTTGGAAAATTTTGAGGAAAACTCTACTTGACGCTTTTCAGAATAGTAACAGAAGTGAGCATACAAATTTTCAAATCAATCGGTATAAAAATATCATAATAAAATCAGTTTGAAAATTGTTACCGAGACCTAAAATGCGCAGTCAAGTGGTACATTTGACCCCGTTTTATGGCTCTCTGTACCCACCCAGCTGTCTGCCCTTTTGGATTTAGAGTTTTTAGGGGCTAAATAATGAGCCATGAAAATGGCGGACATATTACTTATCGTTAATTTTTCCCCAAAAAATTGCAACTTCACCCCTGTCCGCCACCCCTTATGTATCCACTCTCGCGTCCGCCCTTTGGGATTTCGTCTAGTTATACCAAGATCTTACTCTGGGCAAATTTTCAGCCATATTATCGATCGTTAATTTTTCCGAAAAAAATTACAACTTCATCCCTGTATAGCCACCCCCTGTACCACGAGGGGCGTCCGCCTGTAAGGCAAAGTCTTAACCCAGTTACAATGAATATATTCCAATAGAGAAATGTCATATTACTGATCAGTTCAAAATTTCGGCTCTATCTCTTGGACTATAAGGAAGCCATAGGTGGTTTGACAGCATAATAACTGCTTGTTTAGTCTAGTTTTCACAGTGATTCTAGGCAACCTACTTGGGTGGAGTTTTGACTTGTTCTTAAATGAATTCAGAATCCAGCAGCCTGCTGAAGTATTGGATTTTTATAATATAATTATTTGACAACCTTTTGTTGGCCAACCACCTAGAGCAGAGTTGAGCCGAAATACATTGATTTCGTATGTTCCGTTTTAAATTCGTTCAATCTGTATATTATGTCTACACGATATGATAAATACAACCTAGTGATGGTGAACATGGTTATTATAAACGGTGACCGTGATCAACATTCTTTTATGTACAGTAACAGTTAGTCACCTGTTTTAAACTTGCTCTAGAAAATGTAATTCGAAAGTCCCAAATTAACACAAATGGCACTATGTTTAACAAATCTGTACAAGTTGTCAGATATGCAGATGACATCGGCATCATCCTGTCCACAGTCTCTGACCGACGCATTCCGATCATTAAGGGCAACTGCACAGAGAATTAGACTAAATATAAATGTCCAAAAGACCAAATATATGTTTTGTACTAGATCAAGTAACCAGAAGAATCATAATGGACGATTTAGAACTGGAAGGTGTGGACACAAAAAAAAATGGTTAAGACGTTTAATGACATTTTAAAAAGAAAAATATAACTAGATAATATAAGATATTTATGGAAATTCGGTTCCAAAAAACAGCATATTTGCTGTTCAACTCAGAATCTTGTAATTTTCAGTTAATTTGGCAACCAGTACTACATATTAAACCATTCATAAAATTCGCCGTTGTTAAATCACTAGATGTTAGTCGCCGTTCCCCGAGAATATCATATTTGTTACATAAAAACGTTTAGTGAGACGGTGACGAAATTCATAACTGACATATCCGGTCATTGATCAAGGCTATCGAACTTATCAAGGAACGGTAGTTACCGGTGATTTTAAATCACCGTGATGAAATCACCGGTGGTGAAATAAAGTCCTATCACTAATACAAAATATATATTGGGTATAACACCACAATAAGGGAAATATATTATATTATTTTTATTAATATCAATACATTTATTGAATAACTTTTACATATTAACTGGCGGAATATATTACGAATGCACTTAAAATACTAACCTGATAATGTTTGTAGGCACTGTCCAGTCACGATATCCCACACTTTAACAGTAGAATCAGCATTACCAGAAACCAATATATTATTTCTCAACTCCATTCCAGAAGTTAAAGACTGATGACCCTTTAAAATATGTTTGCAGGCTCCCGTTTCCACTTCCCAAACTCTAATACTCGTATCCAAGGAACCACTTACTACATGAACGCCATCAAACTGGAAAGTATTGATATTCGAATTAGAATAAATAGAATTATCTAAAAGTATCCATATTAACTTTGTTATATATCAAGAAATGATGTCCTCATCTTTAATTTGATATCAATATTATTTGGAATTCAACAGCAATGTTCAATAAACAATTAAAAGTTCATTAAGCAGTGAAGGAACTCGACAAATAATTCAGACCTTTTACTAAGTAATCATAGGACACGCCAATTAGCATTATAATTTCCCCAAACGTGTCACTTTCTTACAGACAGATATTTTAATAGGACAACATGATGGATTTAAAAAAAAGAAATAGCCTTGAGCTCCCAGCAGATGCTAGAATATATCAAATACAACCGTTGAAAAGGGTTCAATACATGCATGGTGTTAATAGTTGATTATAAAAAAGAACTAATCATAAATGGGTATTTTAAAGCAAAATAAATAGAAAATAAGTAAACATAAGCTAA
Organism: Diabrotica undecimpunctata; assembly: GCF_040954645.1. Taxonomy (NCBI): domain Eukaryota; kingdom Metazoa; phylum Arthropoda; class Insecta; order Coleoptera; family Chrysomelidae; genus Diabrotica; species Diabrotica undecimpunctata. The sequence continues at coordinate 174,152,199 of NC_092803.1, read as the reverse complement.
TTAATAAAGTAGTATTACATTATAACTCAACTCAATTAAATGCAAGAAAATGGGGGAAAGTTAATTAAATTACTCACATAGTCATCAACGACGACAAAGAAATACGATCCACAACTTGGTTAGACAAATGTTGCCTTTAGCATTGATTCCTCAACTTAAAACAATCTAAAAAGCTCTAAACTTTTTTCAACGAAGAGGTGATAGAAGCTGTGGATGGCTGGTTGCAGAGCAAGACAACATTTTTTTGTGAAAGGTATGTAAGCGTTGCAGGTTTGCAATTAAGAGGAAAGTATGTTGAATAGAAACAAAGCATACTTCTCTCTATCGCAGGTGTTTGGATACAAAGACATTCATAGGGAACTAAAGTTCAAAATATATATAAAACCATCATACGATCAATAGCAACTTATGGAATGTGGATCTTGACAGAAAAACAATAAACGAGTTATATCAATATTACAAAGAACCCTCTATAGCGAATTATGCAAAAATATAAAGATTTTGCTGGACAGTTCACCTTATAAGAATGGATAGCAAAATACCGAGTATAACGCTCAGTGGAACTACAGATGGAAGTCGGGCAGGAGGAAGACAAAGGAAGGGATGAATAGGTGAAGTGAGAACAGATGCTAAGAGATATTGAGGGTGGATAACTGGAGGAGAGCAGCCAAGGAAAGAGATGCTGTGGGAGGTCATTGGAGAGAAAGAGAGATCTTGAATAATAAACTATTTTGACTATTAAATTCTGTTTGCTTCAATAGTACTAGCTATGCTTTTCAATCATCCTCATATCCGCTGGTATTTTATATTCATTTTTAATATTGTTATTAATGTACTGACTATTGATTAAAAAAGTATTTACCTGTAAAGAGTATACTCTATTGGTATGTCCTTCTAAAGTATGGAGGCACTCTTGAGTTTCAGGATTCCAAACTTTTACCATAAAATCATAGGCGCCAGACACGACTAACCTACCGTCATATTGAACACACCGAACAGCAGCGACATGACCTACTAGTACGTGAAGGAAATTTCCAGTTTCAATATCCCAAACTCTTAAAGTAGCATCTCTGGAACCGCTTACAACCCTATAAAGAAAAAATTCTTTTAAACGAATATGTAACTCTTAATTCTCTTACTATTTTTTTATACATGATGATGAAAATGAAAGCAATAAATTAATTACAGTTGGTACAGTATAAATTCAGATGCACATCATCCACGTCATAGTAAGTGACGTCACATGATACCAACAAAATATTTAAATCGTAGGTCTGTTCCTTCTTAGAATCATTTAGCCAAGTACACTGAAATTACAGTAGTTTCTTTGATTTATTATTTTGAACATTTTCTGTAGTAGCGTGAACGCTGAATAAACAATGCACGAATAAACTGGATACATTTGAGATGAAAGCGTACTGAAGGATCTTGAAGATCTCTTAGAGGGATAAATAACTAAACAGGGAGAACTCCCAAGCGTAACGCGTACCTGGAATTTTTTCTGTTTTGCTGATAAATACCAATTGCTACAATTAATTATACAGGAAAAGATTTGGGGCAAGCGTAATAGTTACGGGAGAAGAATGACAGTTCTATTTAATTATGCCCAGCTGCAGCCTCGAGTGTGTTAAAATTGCCACAATGATAGCCAAACCTCGTAGTACATATGGTACATGAAGAAAATCGATAAGAATCTGTAACTCTACAGTTGGTTTAGATTTACTATCCACACAAATCAAATTGTTGAATGCCGTTTTCTTTCCAGATCAGTCCTCTATTTAGATGGATTCGAATTATTTAGCAACCGCGAATTGTTACATCTGCAGCAGTTATTACATAAAACGTCAAGTATCACGAACTTATTTTGGTATCGAGTCACCTAACTCCTCCCATCGGTGAAACGATTGGAGCTCAGCATTCATTCAGTGAAGTATCTGCTGTAATTATTCGAGTCTTTGAAGACTGCTTCGAAACTCCACCATAATTGAAGTATACTACATTTATGTAGTTAATAAGTAAAAGTATATAGTTTAGTGAATCTGGGTATTTAATAGATGAAGACAATTGTAAATAGTTTTTATATTTCATCGTGTTCTCTAGGATAATCACCCCTGATATTAGACAGAAATTTATAGACCCAATTATTCACAGAAACATGATTTATAGGAAAAATGACTATACTTACTTTTTACCATGAAGATGCATACATCTAACGGTTGAGGTATGTCCATACAAAGTGTGTATACAAAGGCCGGTATCAGCATCCCATACTTTTAAGGTCCTATCAGTACTTCCACTTATTATTGTACTTCCAGACATCTGAGAGGACCACACACCACCCGTGTGCCCAACAAGTGTTCTCAGACACTGAAATTTTTTATTAATAATATTAGAATGATTAATAATATTTATAAAAAATATAACATACTACAAGTACTATGCTTATGTTATTTGGGAATAAACCACGATTATATGTAAATATTTTACTTTTAAGGTTAACGTTAGAAATTGTTTTTTAAATACAATGTGATTTAATTTGTATGTTGATAACTAGTGAGAATAAAAGAGTTTAATGGACTTTATATTTCTTAGTTTAAAAGGTTTAGCAATTCTATCACCTCAACAAAAACATATCCAGGCGCAGATGTCTTTTCAGATCATAGTCTATTGGTTGCAAATATCAACATACCACTTAAAATAATTCATAAGAAAATGAGGCCCAAGATAGATATAAGACTACTAAAAGAAAATGACATCCAGAAAAAAGTAAAAACAGAGATTAATAAGAATTTTGCGAAAATAGTTGAAGACACTAGTAGAGGCATAAAAGAACAGTGGAACGAAATGAAGACATCTATTACCACAATTCCGCATGAATATCTAAAATCAAAAAGAGAAAAGAAGCAAGAATGGATGACAGATAAAATATTGCAGATGATGGAAGAGCGAAGAAAATTAAAAGGTAGAAATGACAACGAATACAAAAAGTTGCATAAGACTATACTAAAGGAGATAAAATGAGCAAAAGAAGCATGGATGACGGAGAAATGTACAGAAGTTGAAACACTGCATAAATACTATTTAAATGGGAATAAGCTACAATTAAAGGTTAAATTACGTTTATTGACGTTTCAATTTCCACTTCGGAAATCGTTCTCAAAATACATTGATATTTATATGTAAATACATCAAGTATTTTGAGAACGATTTCCGAAGTGGAAATTGAAACGTCAATAAACGTAATTTAACATTTAATTGTGGTTTATTCCCATTTAAATAGTAATTACTTTAAAATGCCACAAGAAAATAGCTTCAGAACAATATTAAGAAACCGTTATGGGCCCAGCGTTATTCAAAATTTTCGGAGATTACGAAGGTACAGAATACCAGAAAACAACGCAATACAGGCATAGTTGTAGACATTGAAGGCCAGATTTTGACTAGCATTGAAGATAAATTACGAAGATGGAAAGAATATATGCAAGAAGTCCGACTGAAATAAACAATCCCTACGGTCCTAAGATAGGCCCATTTAGAAGAAGATATTTCTTGGTAAAACTTTACTTGATTATAAATTATTTGAATGCAACCATGAAAGTTACAGACAAATTACGCAAAGGATCACAAAATGGAGGATTGAGAATGTGTAATGAAGTAGTAATTACAATAAACTAACAGTCCTCCTCTTCGAACTGAAGCTGAATTGGAGTGATATATAATAATACTAGTGAGGGGTGGAAAAAAAAAACAACAGCAAACCTCCCAAAATTTAATAAGAGCTAATTTAATAACGCAGTTAATTCTTCAATATTATTATTGTGGCTAGAAGTGGCAACGTTCGATATTAGAAATATGATCTGGTACCTGGAGCTATTGCATTTTTGTTTTGTATAGAAGTTGAAATTATTCAAAAAATGAAAGTTCTTCCCTAACAAAAAACATATTACTTTAACTTCATTTTGTTAAATAAAATGTACTTTTTTGATTTTTAGTAAATAATATAGTTGAAGATAAATTTATTTTTTGACCATTTTAAAATACACAAATAAAACCCTTAAACCCAAGTAGTAGAACAATAATTTTGTCCAGGAGTTTATAAGTATAGTAGAATTACTATATAAGTTTATATTAGTATAAAAAGATGTTGTTGCAACTCAACATACGCACAGGATACTTGTACGCAATTTCAGTAACTTGTCCATTCTCGTTCTCTCCCACTAGCTCCCTTCCACCCTTTCTCTACCTCTGGAAATGCATAGTAAAGCACATTTTATGTTTTTTTTTTCGATTATCTCGGAAATTACTTATTTATTTACACATTAATTCGGCAAAATTATTGTATTGGCCCAAATTAATTCTCTAATTAAGGGCTTTTTCGTTTGAAACAATCTTGACCGTAAGTAAGATTATATTTACTTTACTATAAGTATAGTATAATATACAGTGTAAATAAAATTATTTATTATAATTATTTTTAGTAATATAAGTTAAACTTACTTTTCCGGTAGTGGCAGACCACACTTTAAGGGTATTATCATCAGATCCACTAACAATTCTATTACCGCTGAACTGAAGACATGTTATCACATGGTCGTCGTGACCTTTTAATACCTTTGGTGGCCTAATTGGAGCTGACCTCCAGTTCATTTCTATGGCATGCTGGCGCATGTATGTAGCCTAGAACATCGGAATAAACATATTACATTCTAGAAAAAATTATATGAATAATGCACATATACAGTGTTATCGAACTAAGGGGAACATACAAATTTGATATAAACATTTATTAGTTATAGCAGTTGTTTAAATAATGTCACTGGGGTCAAACGGCAAGACTAATACTCGAAGGCTCCCTGTCAGAGGAAATAGGTATTCAGAATGGTGTATCCAACAGGGACACACCAATACTATTCAATTTATAGTCTGAATAAATTTTCCGTGAAGCATTGGAAGATGAGTCAGATGGTATAGCGATCAATGGAGTTCTTATCAACAACATCAAATATGCTGACCATACAGCTCATCATCAGTGGCATTACAGCTGGTTATGATCCAAAGCCTTCTTCAGAACAATCTTCCATTCGCCCCTGTCTCTGCCAACTCTTCTCCATGCTTTAGAGAGTGTAGTGAGAATCCAAAACGACTTTTCAAGACCCTTCCATTGTAAAAATGGACTGAGACAGGGAGATGGACTGTCGTGTCTCTTATTTAACCTTGCACTAGAAAAAGTAATTCGAGAGTGCCATATTAATACGAATGGTACCATCTTTAATAAATCTGTACAAGTGGTCGGATATGCAGATGACATAGACATTATTACTAGGTCCACAGAATCTCTGACCGAAGCATTTCGAAGGGCGTCTGCACTGAGAATGGGATTAAAAATAAACGCACAGAAAACCAAGTATATGTATTGTATTAGATCAGGCAACCAGATATCTAGACTATTAATTGATGGTCTGGAACTGGAAGGTGTGGACACCTTCGTCTACCTGGGCTCGCTGCTGACCAAAGACAACAATGTCGGCGAAGAAATTCAAAGAAGGATAGTGCTTGCCAATAAGTGCTATTATGGCTTGAGGAAACAGATGGCCCAAAACTACCCAGAAAATTAAAGTTACCATATATAAAACACTAATAAGGCCAGTGTTAACATACGGATCAGAAGCGTGGTCACTTACACACAACGACCAAGAATTGCTTAAACGTTTCGAGAGAAAAATTCTAAGGAAAATATATGGAGGAGTCCAAGAACAGGGTTTGTGGCGTAGACGCTACTTTGAGTTATACAAAAGTTTTGGGGAACCTGACGTTGTAAAAAGTATTAAAATAGCACGCCTTCGATGGATAGGACATGTAATTGGGCGAAATGAAGATGCAACGATCAGAAAAATATTCGACAGAAGAGGACCAGTGGGAAGACGAACCAGACGAAGACCAAAACTTAGGTATCAAGATAACATACAGGATGATCTAAAGCATGGACCATACAGCTATAAGAGGCAATAATTTGGGAGACCTCCTGGGACTCTTTAATAAAGTATCTATGGTTAGTATGACGCACGGTTTAGATATCAATATCACAAAAACCAAAATGATGTTCGTTTTGGTTTTCGTTAATAACATTTAAGTTGAAAAAAGTTAAAAATTGTGGACAATTACCTTTGAAATAGCCCGGAATTGTCAACGAGACTAACCAACATTCAGAAGAAATTTGTCCACGCATTGATCAAGCACAAACTGCTTTTCTCCAATCTTCAACACTTGAGCTCAAATATTTTTGCTCAATGATATCGTTTCTTCATTATAGCAGCAGTCAAAGCTGTTTTTTGTGCTCTGATCGTTTTTCATCAAACTTCTTTAAGTCGTTTTTGTACAGTAAATTCATGAACAACATTTCCAGTGTGAGCTAAGGCTTCTTGAACTTCTTAGCTTGTTTTGATAAAGTTTAATTTACTTTCTTTTTCTCTTTTTATCCTTTTGCCACTCAATAGTCCCAATGTCTCTTTTTAACTTCAATACCATGTTTATAAACAGCTCTATACTTACTCAACTCAACACATTGGGAAATCCATTTGAGTAGATATTGTATTATTCATTCAAATAAGAATATTCAGTATACTTCAGCAAAAATAAAATTAAAAAACATGGTTTAAAAACAGTTTACATGGTTTACAAACTCCAACACATTTAAGTAAAAATTTTCAAATTGGTATGATACATCATCCAAGTATAACGGGTTGCCTACTTTGATACGTAATATACTTTATATAAAAGTAATTTTTAACTTGTCGAAAATTACAAGTTGTATTGGCTGTTAGACAGGTTATGCTATTTTCAACCACTTGCTTATTTCTGTATTTTCGTTTATTTTCTTAATTTTTTACTGTATTTTTGTTCATATGGCCTCCATTAAAAAATCCACAAGAAAACAATAATTAGAGTTGATGAGGGACTTTTTAAAAGTAAATAAAATGGTTCTGACGGCCAAAACAAAACCAACAAGCGCTAAAAAAATTGCACAGTTGTGGCAGGAATTTGATATTGAAGCCAATTCAATATATGATGGTCCTAACAAAAGCGGGGAACTGAAAAAAAGACATGTAAGAAAACTGTAATTTCTGTTACTCTCAAATTTAATAAATGCTTGATTTATCCCTAGTATATACCTATGCCACGTGACAAAACCATAAATTACATTTTATGTAATTTTGTGCTGTGACTGCACGTTAAATGAAATTTCTACGTCATTTTACACATAGCAAAACAGGACATGATACATCATAGCGTTTTTACAGAGCACTTTTTGAGAACTGTAAGAACTTGTCACTACTATGACATAAACATGCTGCCAACCTCTAAAAAATATAATTTTGACGTTGTATGATGTATTAATCCGCAACAATGCTGTAATTTTACTCTTGTTTACAAGTATTATTTATGCTAAATCAGTTTTTTGTATAAAAGATCATATTATATAATCCGCAAAGCTATATTCAGTCAAACCATGTCGTGTATTATACTTATTCAATTGTTTCGATAAGAAAACAGCTATTAAGTAAAAAATTTTTGCTTACCTTCCACGGAGACATATGGCTGCTGTTCGGCGATCTAGACGACATCCTCTTTTTCGGTATTTCGTCGATACCCGCCTGTTTACACTTTTCTTTCCATAAAAGATTATCATCGGCTAATACACGCCAACTTCGACAGGTCTGTGCTGCTCGTAAAAGGTCTTTTGGTTCTAGGAATGACAAAACATTTAAAGCTAATTCTTTTGGTAACAATGAAATAAAATCCCTTTGGAATTGTGGCTCGATTATCTAAAAAGGAAATGATTCTTTAAATATAAATATGGCAATATTATTTTACAATATATGATCATATAAAATCTCAGCAGTAAGCATTAATTAACTACCTGTGAATTTTAAACCACATATAAACTAAATTTGTTTAAGAAGATATAAAGCCATTCAATTAAAAAAGGTTTCCTTTGGTTGCAAACCAGGTTCTTAAGTTCTTTAGCCAGGATATTCGTCGTCTGTCGACCAGTAGCGCACCTAGAATTTGCCTCTGAGGGGGGGGGGGGGTTTTTGGTTGATCACCGAAATTTTTTTTATGATGTTACCTCCATTTTGAGTCCTTAAAATGTGTGAATAACAGTGTCGGGGGAGTTTAACCCCCCAAACCCCCCACCCCTGGGTGCGCCACTGCTGTCGACTTCTCTCTTATCCTGAACTGAATGCATTTTAATAATTTATATTTGGTTTCATTTCTCATTATATGACCCAAATATTCCAATTTTCTATGTTTCACTGTGTATATCTTTATTTATTCTCTTTGTTTAAGTTATTGGAGTAATATTATGTTTGGTGTTTTGTCCATCCGAGAAATTTTAAGAATTCTTCTAGTTTCGAAGAAGTGCACATCTCGAATGCTTTTAGCCTCTTTATTGTTGTCTCAAGCAAGGTCCGAGACTCTACTCTATTGTAGAGAGAATATGTAGCATTCTAAGCTTCAAATTCAAATAATGTTATAAGTAATTCGACCATTTGGATGAAATCTGTTCATTAAATATTCCATCCAGTGGTGTTAATATTGATACTCACTCTACCATTTTCTCATTGTAATCTCTAATTCTTGCTTTGCTAATTACATGACTTTTGTTTTTTTGGTGTTAACGTCCAAGTCATATTTCTTATTAATTTCAGCTATTTTTTTCATTAAAAGCTGTATTTTGTCATAATGGCTTTATCAGTATATCTGAAATTGTTTACTCGTTCGTAGTTTAATGGAATTCCTGCTTCAGTGTTATCTAGGGCTTCTTGGAAAATTGCCCTTGAGTACATGTTGAATATGAGAGGCGACAATATACATCCTTGTCAAATACCTCCAGAATTTTCACTTCCTCTGTTTTCTTGTTGTTGACTTTAACAGAAGCTTATTGATTCCAGTATAAATTTCTAATGCAGGTCTCTGCCGTCAATTCTACTAGATTGTAGGACTTTCATCATTTTGTGGTGTTGAACTCAGACGCAAACGCCAATTATGGTGAGGCTCAGTAAAATGTGTGAAAGGGTGTATTTTCGCTTAACTTACTGACTTCTCAGTTGAGAAAAGATACAGGATTCAATGAAATTTATTTAAACATTAAAAAATAATAAACTTACTTGCATCATATGCCTGACTTGGGTTGGTTCGCAACTGGCGATCAACTCGTTTATGGCCATGATACGTTCTGCATTTGACCAGGTGGTGAAACGTGTCAACCAGTTGGACAGATCCGGTGGCGGGTTCTCTTTCGTCGGTATGATGGCCCTCGATCTACCACTAGATGGTGTATTACTACCGGAGTAAGTCTGAGAAGCGGAACTTGTAGGTGAGAGAAGACAACCGCCGTTATTGTGTAATGGCGGCGAGTCTGGCGGGATCTTTTTACAAGGCAACATGGGCAATCCATTATTGACGTCTAATTTGCGTTTACGCTGAAATGTGAAGAAACAACTGATGAGTAAACCATATTTTAAGCAAATTTGTTTATTTGAAAAATTTAATAAAATTTCAGAGAGAAGATTAGAATTAAATCATATGTTAGTCAACACGTATAGTGATACTAACTCAATGTATGTATTGTTCATCATAAAATATATCAGAATCAAATAAAAACTTGATCTCGCCCAACATAAAGCTACCGGAAGTAAAATATTAGATATCATTTAAATATTTCTTTATGTAGATGATCAAAAAATTCATTCAAAAAATGACTCTAGCTATATTATCATCATCAGCAGCAGCAGGACATAGTTTGCACTCTGTTTGTACCCAGAGTGCATGGTGTTGTGCGGTACGGATCCAATTTTTCGTCATCTTTTGCAGATCATCTTGTCATCTCCTTAACATCTGTAACTCTGGTTCTGTTTCATAGGTCTTCAATCTTGATCTTGTCTTTTATTGCTACTTCCTTATCAGTGAATACTCTATCCTCCTTTGTGATATTCTTAGTTATTTTAGTTTCTTAGTTAAAACAAAAGAAAAACTAAAAACTAGCTACATGAGTGTACTAGCAAATATGATTTTAGTTTTCTTGAAATTTGAAGTAAAAATGTCTGGTTTCATAATTTTCCTCCATAAAAGACTGAGTCCGAATGTGCAAATCAACATGTTTATAACATACTTGATAACATTGTGGCATAATATCAGCAGCAACCCTTAGTGGGATTCTTGTCATTGCCATGTAATAAATATAAATAAAACGTAAGACATATTAAATTTTGTACCATCTAAAGGGTTTTACCCAGGTATTTAGTGGCTTAACTCATGTGCACCCAGTAACAAAACACTGATGATGTGCTTTTTTAAGTCCGAAAACGTTCTGTGATGTAACCCGAAAGGGATTTTTAATTATATACCTTTTGTAAAGGATTTTAAATAAACTTTTTTAATAAATAATTGCATATTTCCAGTATTTTAGATTTGGTGATACAAATTACACAAATCTTTGTTGCACTTTAATAAAAATTACACATGGCAACACTGGAAATAATGCCAATAGTTCTAACTGTCATTTGCACTCCATAAATTAAAGGTGAATTTTACACTGTTTTGTCAATGATATATGTAAATTATTATTGTTTTGGAGTACCAATTTTATTGTATAAACTTTATTTTATTGAAAATATTTTGTGTAAGAAAAATAATTAAAACAATTGTCAAACTGTTATTAAAGAATTTTTAAGCAGTTGGCTGCATTGTGGCGACGTAGAAATGTCATTTCATAAATGACGTACAAAGGAATTTAAAGAAAATAATGTATATGAAACCTCAATCAATGTGAAATGACTATAATGGTTCTACAGTCATAATTAGTATCAGTTTACTGATCATTACAAAAAGTTATTACTTACCAGAATACGTTCTGCTGAACCAGAATTACTTCTCTTTAATTGTGAACTTCTTGGAGTGTTTGACTGGCTGCCGTTAAAACTATTTATTTCGTCACTACTGCTTACTTCTTCTGACTGGAAAGCAATAAAATTATTAATAACAAAGTACGACGTTAAGTCAAGAGTTAATATTCAATAATATAGATTTAAAATTTATTGAAAAGCAACTTTTATCTTTAAAAATAAAACAAAACTAGCAATAACTTTCCTCGAAATGTATAATATAGAAGATATATAATTTTTAAAGGTGGTTGGAGAAAGTGTCGTTGGTACTTTGCCGATACAGACTGGGAACCATATTATCAGAAATGTCTGATAATAGCAGTAAATTAAATCTTCTTCTTCTTCTAATGGCGCTACAACCCTTTGTGAGTCTTGGCCTGCTTAACAATGTTCTTCCATTCTGCCCTGTCGGATACTTTCCTTCGCCACTGCCTGATGTTCATGGTTTTAAGATCCCTCTCTACGTCGTCTATCCATCTTTTACGGGGCCTTCCTCTTGTTCTGTTTCCTTGGGGCTTCCATCTCTGGACTACTTTTACAGCTCGATTATCTGGCATTCTTTCTAGGTGACCAAGCCAGTTTAGTCTTTGTGATTTTACAAATCTGACAATATCTGCGCTCTGCATTAGTTCATCCAGCTCGTGGTTCATTTTAATTCTCCACGAACTATCGCTGCATTGGGTTGGTCCAAATATCTTCCTTAGTAAATTAAATATGCAGTAAAATAGTCTGATTTAAAGTGAAGTATGTATAGCAGCCAACAAGAAAAACAAAAATAAAATAAGAAAAAAGTTTAAGTTAGTGCCGTTTAGTTCATCTTTAATAATGGTGAAAGCACCATTCCTCGTAAGTTTTTATTTTTTTTATAATCTGCTACAGTGAAAAAGGATTATGCCAAGAAATATGCCATTTTTATTAATATTTAGTTTGTAAGAAGCGTAAATTCTCATAACTGCATATCATATGATAATGACCAAAATAAATTTTAACTTTTCTTATTTTTTTCTAAACTTTTTTATTGAGATCATCTTTAACACAAAAATGTTTACCAGATTTACGAGACCATCGAGAGAAGTTGACATTTAACATTAGATAAAGATGTAAAAAGGTATTAATTGTAATGGACATTTCTTCTTGTCAATCAATAATTTCTGTTTGTAAATCAATATGTCCAGTTAAATTCATGTTAGAGCTAGTAATAAAAAAACTGGTTGATAAGAAATTTGTATTGTTTAATTTCTCTCACAATCTTCCTTTCTTTTGGGAAATAACAAAATAATTCTGACCGGAATGTAGAGCGACCTAATAAGGTAAGTGTGATTATTTCTCTTTCTTCTTGACTATGTATGCATATTGGTTTTGAAGAGAGGTTTAGTGTATTTTTCATTTTTTTTTTGTATCTTTCTTAAACCAATTTTCTCCACCTAGGTCTATAGTATGTTACAAAATAAATCAGGGCTTAACTGAAGACTAAATTTTGTATTACTAATAATTTGCGATTTGCGACAAATATGTTTATACTGTTATCAAATATTCGTTAAGAATAAATCACAAATGATAGCATAAAATATTTGCTTGCTTCTCTTACAAACTGCTTCCGATCTGGAAACTAAAACATCCAAAAAAAAAAATTATTTTAGAGTTTGTTTTTTAATTTCCAAGATATTTAATAAAAGCTAAGTGGACAATAATAATGTATTGTTACGATAAATAATAACGCATAATATGACTCAAAACTGTAAACATGTTTTTCTAATAAGTATTTTTCTAGTAGGCAATATCCAAGGGACCCCTACGCTAAAATCAGTTCCATGGCGTTCGAGATCATTCAGCAAAGGTCGTCGACCGAATTCTAGTAAATTCGCCGCTCAGCTGAAAGACCAGTCCTTGAGTGACCTTCTCGTCTATTCGAAGGGAATCGCCGGAATTCTCGACTAACGGGTATTTATATATATGGGACATTTTATTTAAAGGGACAGTTAGTTCTGAACATCGCGTCGAGTTTTTAAAATGTAACGCACGTATTGTAATAAATGTAGATACATTATATAATTATTAGTGTGAAATAAATTAGTTATATTGTAGAAATAAAGACTTTAAATAAACGTGTAAGTGTTATAAGTGTAGAACCTTTGATAATAAATAAAGACAATAAATTAGATTAATAAAAATACAACAGTATCGAGATAAAAATTTTAAAAAAGCTTGAGTTAGGCTGTGGAAATACAAATCAGAGTAAAATCTCAACTGGCAGGTTCAGACATGTAACATTGTGCTTACGGTGTTTATAAATCTTCAAAAACATGATAGGAATAAAAACTTACGTTTTCTGTGGTTATTTCATCAGGAAATTCTTGATCTAAACAATCTTCCCATTTATCATCTCTACTGTTGGTATCATCTTCTTCGTTATCGTCAACATCTATCTCTAATTTCAAAACAACGTCGATCTCATCTTCATCATCGCATTCTTGTACCAAGCCGAGTTCATTTAAAAAATTACTTTTTTCTAATTTTTCCACTTCTTCGATATTATAATTGTCGTTTTGGGGAATTAAAGGTTGCTCAATATTGCTTTGCGAAGTACCTAAAATAGATATTCGATTGATTCCAAAAAGGGATTTGTATAATAAAAATGTCAAATATTGTGTATATCAGGTGTATTTAATCAGAACTTATCATTGGATGTGTTCTCGATTTGATCTCATCAACCAAAACCATTGAATAAATTCCTGACGGACATCAACAATAAAAATTTAATCAAATTTACCGTGGGAGAAGAAAACAATATCTCACTTCCTTTTCTGGATCTGCTAATCAAAAAAGAGGATACAGGATGTGCAACCAAAGTTTATAGAAACCCAAATAACAACGTAAACATAAAAAGGGAATCATCAAATCATTATATGATACTGATAGAGCCCAAAACATCTGATCTAATGAAAAGGTATTTCAAGAAGAAAAAATCGTGCTAACAAAGGTTTTGACAAAAAATGACCTGCCATATCCATTGTCATTTATCAACAAGGAATTCCACAAGATAGAAGAAAGAACGATCATATTTCCTAAAGGGAAGACAAGAGAAGCGTCGGTCGACCACCTACAAGATGGACTGACGATTTAAGAAGACTCAATAAAAACTGAATGAGAGCGGCGCAAGATAGACGGGGTTGGAAACATGAAGAAGAGGACTATGTTCAGCAGTGGACTCTTGAGGCTGGATGATGATGAGAAGAAAGAAAACAACAAAACATCACAAGCAATCCAGAAATACTCAGGAAGGAACTCAAGGATGATAGCAATACCATAAGTAAAAAGCTTATCAGAAAAATTAAAAAGGATAGGAAATAAGTACATCACAAAAACATTTAAAACAACCAATACACTCACTTCATACACAATACATATGCAACACACAACATACATACACAATACACAAACACTCTCTCACAGACAAACGTTTATAGTATATATTATTAATGCAGAACACCTAGAATAATCAGAATTTGAAGTTCCACAGGGCAATACAAATTTGAAGTTCCACAGGGCAACCAAACAGACCAGCAATATTTTGCTTTCAGTTTTTAAACGGGGTATAATTGGTGAGGATGATAAGTCATACTTTAAAAGAGTATGCTGTACAAATGATGTACATCAGTTATTAAGAAATATACATAGAGTATTTATAGAATTTAAAAATACAAACGTAACTTTTCAAAATATTTCGGAATATCATTGTACATACATACTTGATCAAACCCATGAATTTTATAAAGAAAACCATATTTATCGAAACATTTATAGTTACTTACTTGGATGGTTTTCAGCACATAGAGATTCCAAACAGACGGTTTCTGTCGGGCTAGGGCTTGTACAGTCTTGTTTAGGAAGATCTGAATTTCTACTGATACATTCTGCCATTCTACCAATCTACATCAGGCTTGTAAAGACAAATCGATCATATTTCCTAAAAAGAAAAGATTAATGCAATGTTTTGTATTAAAATTATATCGACTTATAGTTAATCTATCGCTAGCAATGAAGAGTGTATTACCAGCAAAGGCAAATATATCAGAAACATATCAGTTTCGTTGTTTTTTATGTATTTTTACTTGTAAAGTCAAGAATACATGGATGATTAGGTACAGTCGCGAAACACAAAAATGTGAACGCCCTTTGGTAGTAATGCAATTGTTTACTCAAATTCATACCTTTAAGTCCCAGCCCTCACGGCGTAACTGTTTTAAAACAACGGTTTAAAACTGATTGGGCTCGCAATTATTTTGTGACCTTGGCAGCATAGAGGGGTGGCGAGACCTTGGTCGCCCACGAGACGATCCAGCTGAAACTGGTTTTCAAGTAGTCTAAAACTAGTTTTGTTCGACCCTCCTAACGTGGTTACAGTTTATTGTAGCACGTTATAACTCTGTGATTTTATGTTTTATGCATAAAGTTCACCGTGTATTTATGTCCAATTATTTTGTTAATTTAATCTATATTAAAATGAGTGACCAAGAATTAAACCTGAATTTTTTTTATTCCTATCACTCTGAGACAATTTTTTTGCTGCTACGAATAGGAGAGATTTTACATTATTTTCAAGATAGGAATAGACCCAATACTCCCTATGAACTCTACGAACCCTGCAGTACTCATGGTGTCCTCCTCGTCGGAATACAACACAGGAGTGTATTATCAGCAAAGGCAAATATATCAGAAACATATCAGTTCCGTTGTTTTTTATGTATTTTTCACTTGTAAAATGAAGAACACATGGATGATTAGGTACAATCCGCGAAACACAAAAATGTGAACACCCTTTGGTAGTAATGAAATTTTTTACTCAAATTTATGCCTGTAAGTCCCAGCGCCCACAACGCAACTGTTTTAAAACAACCAACGGTTTAAAACTGATTGGGCTTGCAATTGTTTTGTGACCTTGGCAACATAGAGGAGTTGTGATTCGCCCACGAAGCGATCCTGCTGAAACTAGTTTTCAATTAGTCTAAAACTAGTTTTGTTCGACCCACCTAACGTGGTTACAGTTTATTGTAGCACGTTATAACTCTGTGATTTTATGTTTTATGCATAAAGTTCACCGTGTATTTATGTCCAATTATTTTGTTAATTTAATCTATATTAAAATGAGTGACCAAGAATTAAACCTGAATTTTTTTTATTCCTATCACTCTGAGACAATTTTTTTGCTGCTACGAATAGGAGAGATTTTACATTATTTTCAAGATAGGAATAGACCCAATACTCCCTATGAACTCTACGAACCCTGCAGTACTCATGGTAATCAATCATGTCCTCCTCGTCGGAATACAACACAGGAGTGTATTATCAGCAAAGGCAAATATATCAGAAACATATCAGTTCCGTTGTTTTTTATGTATTTTTCACTTGTAAAATGAAGAACACATGGATGATTAGGTACAATCCGCGAAACACAAAAATGTGAACACCCTTTGGTAGTAATGAAATTTTTTACTCAAATTTATGCCTGTAAGTCCCAGCGCCCACAACGCAACTGTTTTAAAACAACCAACGGTTTAAAACTGATTGGGCTTGCAATTGTTTTGTGACCTTGGCAACATAGAGGAGTTGTGATTCGCCCACGAAGCGATCCTGCTGAAACTAGTTTTCAATTAGTCTAAAACTAGTTTTGTTCGACCCACCTAACGTGGTTACAGTTTATTGTAGCACGTTATAACTCTGTGATTTTATGTTTTATGCATAAAGTTCACCGTGTATTTATGTCCAATTATTTTGTTAATTTAATCTATATTAAAATTAGTGACCAAGAATTAAACCTGAATTTTTTTTTCTTCCCATCAGTCTGAGACAGTTTTTTGCTGCTACGAATAGGCGAGATTTTACATCCTTTACAAGATAGAAATAGACACGATACTCCCTATAAACTCTACGAACCCTGCAGTACTCATGGTAATCAATCATGTCCTCCTCGACGGAATACAACACAGCAAAATCAGGGTACTGCTAGAAAAATAAACACAACTGATAGAAAACCATTCGCTCCTTGGGCGGAGAAGGTTTCATTTAGGTTGTTAACTAGTTGTAAACCAATTGAAGACGAGACTAGTTTTCAACCGTTGTGTTGTTTTAAAACCCTTGCGCCGCTCCGTGGGGGCTAGGACATGGGACATATATGTCCCATTAGTGTTGAATGGTGGGATACATAAATCCCATCAGTAAAGAAACAAACTTATATTCAAAATAAAAAACAAAGCACGTGGTGTTCGTGTGTATTAAGGTATAAAAAAATTGCTTATTACAAGCTTAAATTTTTATTTTAAGAAGATCTTTTCGGAATTAAATCATTCCATGATCAGTTAACTAAAAGAGAGAGTAAAAATACCAATATTAAAAAACACAAGTTAAAATTTGAATATATAGAAATAACACGTTGGTTTTTTACTACTTACATAAAAAGTTGTTAAAAAACATTGTATGGCCACTTAAAAAAAAAAAAACTTTCGAAGGACATCCGTATTAAAATATAATCCTCATGGTTTTATCAAGGTAAATGCAATAGACTTAACTTATTCATTATTAAAAACTGAAGATGGGGGCATCTTACATGACCCCCTGTAGCTGGTGAAGTTTTTTCGACTTACATTACCTCTGATCTGTTCTGGAGAGGTAATGTAAGTCGAAAAAACTTCACCAGCTACAGGGGGTCATGTAAGATGCCCCCATCTTCAGTTTTTAATAATCAATAAGTTAAGTCTATTGCATTTACCTTGATAAAACCATGAGGATTATATTTTAATACGGATGTCCTTCGAAAGTTTTTTTTTTTTTTTTTTAAGTGGCCATACAATGTTTTTTAACAACTTTTTATGTAAGTAGTAAAAAACCAACGTGTTATTTCTATATATTCAAATTTTAATTTGTGTTTTTTAATATTGGTATTTTTACTCTCTCTTTTAGTTAACTGATGATGGAATGATTTAATTCCGAAAAGATCTTCTTAAAATAAAAATTTAAGCTTGTAATAAGCAATTTTTTTATACCTTAATACACACGAACACCACGTGCTTTGTATTCAACAGGTATACTAGCCACTCCTGGATATTTCCACTTCATGGTTTGTTCCAGTTTCACTTTTAATTTCAAAATAAAAAAGTACATTACACAAAAAAAACATTAATTCTCATAAATGATGTGGTAAAAAACAATTTTTGCATACAGGCACATTGCACGCTGTACAAATAGTCGTAGTTCAAGTTTCTGATTTATTTTGTAACATCTACAGCACCTTCTCCTAGTAGGTATTTGTTGTGGCAAATGGTCTCCAACGATGATCATCTGTTTCTGTCGTTTAGATATTCTTCCAGAACGGCCACTTATTCGTCTTTTTACATTTGATTTCGATCTTCCTAATTCAATTAGCTGTTCTGCTAGTGGCAACAGAAAATTCAAAAACGAAAATTTTGTATTATCTTGTACACTTCTTTAGTGTCCTCCTCTATAGATTTGAAAGCTGGAGCCTTACAGAAGATGCCATACAAAGCAAGATTGAGGGTAAGAGAGGCCCTGGACGTAGACGTATATCCTGGCTGGCCAATCTTGGGAAGTGGGAAGTCTAACGTTAACTGATCTATTTCGAGCTGCTGTGAATAGAATAAGATGGGTCAATGTGGTCGCCAACATCTCTAGAAGATAGGCACATTTAGAAGAACCGTTCTTTTATGCAAATCCGTGTAAATAATCCAAGAATTTATAATAGCGTACATAACTAAGTCTGGATTTAGCAAGTGGTGTTACAAAGAGAGGGGAGAATATTGAGAACAAAAATATATTACTTCTATTTATGTTATTAATATTTTATTGCAAAGCCATTGACTGACACAACACAATGTCGCATGTAGTATGAATCTACATCTTTACAAGTTTTTTCAATGGATTACCTAAGCTCTGACGTCACAATGGGCGGGGGTTTTAAAAACCTTTCCAAATATTTCTAATTTTTGTGTATTTGTCCCATAAGAAGTTGGAAATATTGTTTTTTTAACTGTTTGAAGAATGCATAAGGACTTTTGGTTATGAACATTTATTCTGTGCGATTGATATTATTTGTTCTTCGTGAATTTGTGAGATAGGGATATCAAAGGATTAAGATATTTACTATGAATGTTCATATTTTAAGGTTATGTAATGGTTTGATTAAAACTTTAATTATTTTTTACTGTATTTCAAGGTATTGTGTTGTTGTTTTTATCGGAGTTATTTCAAAATTAATCAATAAATCATTGAATTTATTTACGAAGTTAAAAAATATTTAAATTAATGTTTTAATATTTTTTAAGTGCTAGTGATTTTATCTCCTAAAAGGCTAAATATATTCGTTTTCTCGTAGTTTAAATGGTTAATAGTAGTTTTGTTGTCATTACTGAAAAATTCAGTAGTACTGGATATCTTTAACACATGTTTACCAGACATTATATACCCAGATCCAAACAATATACTCAAAAACTATTACAACATTTAAAAAATATTTTTTTAAATATTCATTATGGCAATTTGATAGAAAGGTTTCCACACAATGTTATATTACAACTTAAACTATGAGAAAACGAATATGTTTAGTGTTTAACACGATAATATCAACAACAACAAAATACATTAATATACAGTAAAAAAATAATTAAAGTTTTAAACATACAGTAACATAATCTTAAAATATGAACATTCGTAGTAAATATCTTAATACTTTGATATTCTTAACTCACAAATTCACGAACAAATAATACCAATCTCACAGAATGAATGTTCATAACCAAAAGTCCTTATTTATTCTTCAAACAATTTAAAAAAAAAACAATATTTCCAGCTTCTTATGGGACAAATACACACAAATTAGAAATGTTTGGAAAGGTTTTTAAAAATCCCGCCCATTGTGACGTCACTTAGGTAGTACATAAAGCCCCTTAGTTCACCGAGGTTTCCGGGTTGAAAGCCTATTTGACATACGTTTTTAACTATGAAGTCCCACAGATTTTCAATAGGATACAAGTAGGTACCTTTTGTTGGCCATGGCTAATCATTAAACTTTGTTGTTAGTGATAGTATATTACCATTTGAGACATAAATCGGAGAATTGACCTGTAAAAATTAATTATTATAAACATCTACGAATATACCCAACTGATTTCCTACATGCTCGGTTTTAATCATCCATCAATTTGCTTTTTTTTTCAAGTATCGTGTTCACAACGGACGTTGGCTGTCAGCGCAATCTGCACTTTTTCAAGCTTTTTTAAGAGTCGTTGTGCTGACTCCATACCATTGTCTAAGATTCTTTAGCCAGGAAGTACGCCTACGATCTAGAGCTCTCTTTCCTTCTGTTATTAGTTTCATTAGTTCGTATTTGTCATTTCTTAAGATGTGCTCAAAATATTCAAGCTTGCGTTTTTTATAGTAAATAAAACATGTTTCTTATCCAGTCTCTTAGACTTATTCGTCACCCACTCTGTCCATCCATGATATTCTGAGTATCTGACGGTAGCACCACATCTCAAAGGCTATCAGTTTTTTACCCATGGCGCTAGTAAGAGTCCAAGCATCCACGCTATAATACAAAATGCTCAATACATAGCAGCACCCGAGTCCGTAGCATTGTGATAAGATAATGACGACACAAAACTGGTTTCATTTTGATAAATGATGCCCTGACATCTCTTGCATATTATCCCAGTTTTTATTAAGTTGGCAACCAAGGTATTTGTAGGATTGAACGCGTTCTCATTGTTAGCCATTCACTTCCAATATGCCCCTGGATGTTTTTTTTTTTGTTTTTGAGACCACAAGCCATTGTGGTTATCCTACATTCGGGCTTAACCTACACAGGTTAAGCCCGAAATTAGAACTTTTGGGATGCAACTCGCTCGAGCAACTCTTATAAATCCTCGAGAATGTCTACAATTATTACAACGGTATCGTCGGCATATCGTAAGTTTTTTATTTTTATTTATGAGCAGGCCTTTTCGCAGTTATATACGTATTTTGTATTATTTTGTTGCTGTTAACGTTGAATAACAGCGAACATAGTATGCAACCCTGAAGAACACCTATTCTAATTCTAACCTCTTCAGATAACTGGTCATCAAATGTTAATTGGTAAATCTGGTTGCAGTACAAGTTGGCAATTAACTTTAAATCGTGGTTATCCAGGTCAACATCTTTAAGAGTATGCAGAAGTTTTAAGTGTTGAACACGATCGAAAGCCTTTTGATAGTCTATAAAACAAGCGCCTATTGACACTCATACATCGCTAGAGCATTGAATGAGGGCTTGAATACTAAATAAAGCTTCTCTTGTTCTGAAACCTCCAACAAATCCAAACTGCGTGTCGCCCATGAAAGATTCATATTTTTTATAATCAATAAATCAGTTTTTATAATCATCAATTTGCTTGCACCTTCCAAAAGCGTGAACGCATATTCACGCCCAAAAAGTGACTAAAAGTCACTCCTATTAGTAGTACACAACGCATTCGGATCCTGAGTTTCTAGAACGACAAACGCATAAACTTCCGCTGTTAAAAAAAAATTGTAACTTTTTTTAATCGGAGAATGTCATCCGAAATTTCTACCCGTGAATTAAAAATTTATTAGGAAACTCGAATCTGCGCTTAGTTCCTACAGAAAAAAAAAACCAGCCAGATTGTTTTAAAAGCATTTGAGCTGTTCTGGAGAGACAGTGGGAATATGTTTCCTCCCGTGCCTTCACAGCGGATTCAAAAGAATTTTGACAGATTTCTATGAAAGCATTTTCTTCACTTTCCTACACTTGTTTGAAAGGTTTTCATATTTGTTGATCTTGTCAGCGTGTCTTTACATAAAATATGGAAATTCAGTAGTCTTTTCACTTAGACCAAAAATTTTGGTCATCATACTTCGATTTCAATTATTGTACATAGAATCTAACAGTAACATTTACAGTCTTTTTCTTATAATGTACCTAAACCTCTAAATGGTATAGATGAAATCGTTGCTTACATTGGCATATATTATATTTTTTAATGAATATCTATTAACTCATTTTACTTGATAATAAGATATTATCAAGCCAGTAAAGTCCTTAAGGTTAAACATAACATAAAAAACAAAATTTGAAAACAAAAATACATGTAATTTACTCATAAATGCAAGGTTATTGTATTCAGAAGTATATAATTGTGGAAACGTACATTTTTAAACAATTCTAAGGTATCTCCACTACAAATCATAAATCTATTTTTAACTCAAAAGAAATCAATATCAATAATACTCTAAATTGTAGTAATAGTAGCAGAGCTAGCTCGGTTGGTTGGAAAAGTTCAAAAATCGCCGTATACGGGAACTAAAAATCGAAGGTGAAAAATTGAGCGCCGCAAGTATTGTCGTTGACGAATATAAAAATTTCCAACGAAAACACTCGCAGCACTGTCTGAAAAATTAGCACCAAGATTTAAAACGCAAAGGCAACGAATCACAGCAATGATATATTCAAATGTAAGTGGTGACCATTGCCTTCCTTTATTATTGATTGGTACAGCAAAAAACCCACTTTGTTTCAATGTCATAAATATGAACGCGCTTTCCGTTAACAACTACGCACGATATAATGCATGGATGTCCACGAAATATTCGCTGACTGGTTCAAGAAGATATGTACTGCAAACCAAAATTTGTTTATCTATTTTTCTAACATCTTGTTTTTTTTTAGGTTTTTTACCGGACGTTCGACAACCAAAAAATTTGCCACCAAAAGCGATTCTCATTTTGGACAATGCACCTGCCCATCTTGAAGCCTATATGCTGTGAAGTGACGATGGAAATATCACGTGCTCTTTTCTGCCTGCGAATACAACATCATTGATACAGCCAATGGATCAATCGGTTATTGAAACATTTAAAAGAAGATACAGAAAAAATGTATTCAAAACCTAGTTATGGAAGGGGAATATTTTTTGCCAGAATACTGGAAAGCAACAATACAATACAATTTAAAACACGCAGTCGACAATGCTGTGGGTGCTGCGGCTGATGTTTCGGAAATAACGCTGAAAATAGCGTGGAATACATTATGACCTGAACCAACTCAAGATGAAAATGCCCCCGTGACAGACGAGCGGGATGCGGTAACAAATGAAGTTATGGCTGAATCAACTGTTTTGTTTTCGTTGCCTAAAGATGACATAAACGAATGGTTAATTTGTGATGAGGACGCAAACGGCTATCGATTGCTTACAGATGATCAAATCAGAGGCGGACGAAACTGATTCAGAAGCTAAAACAGGCTTTGACGGTGGCGATGTTGATGATGCTATTGTAAATCACAAAGATTTGCGTAAAGAAGCTAGAGAAGCTGCATTGCATATACAACAATTCATCGAGTGGTATTTTCGGCAAGAAGAAGTAAATAAGGTAGATTTGATGATTTTACGTCGATTAAGAAATTCAGCCGTTGCAAAATGTCAAGTAACAATAAAACAATCAAAGATTTCAAATAAAACACAAATAAAATTTGAGAGTTATACTATGATTTTTTTTAATGTTCTGTTAACCGTCTTTTCAATTTATCCGTCATACCCTTGGTCCGGTACCCTGACGGATAATCGAGGTTCCACTGTATAAATGTAGTAAAAAAAGATTGAAGAAAATAGTTTAAGGAAATTTGTGCTGAATACATTGATTGATATTAAGTCAATTTTCTTGTGTTTTTTTTTAATTTGAAATTATTTATAGTTTTATAAAAACTCAGTATTTATTTTTTTACATTAACCCAGTTAGAACAGTGTGATTTATTCTGTACTTATTTGTTTTTTTTAGAGAAACATGTTATTCTGCAAAGAATAAGTAATGAATTCGGAAATAAAAAGTTGTATCTATTGGCAAAACATCTGTTAGCATTTTGTTAAAAGAGTTGGGATTTAAATACGAAAAGGACAATAAAAGAAGAGGATTAATTGAGCGCACCAGTATTGCTACTCCAAGAGCAAAGTTCGGAAACATATAGAAAATCTTAATCCCAGAGACTTTGTTTTCTTGGACGAAACAAGCGAAACATATTCAAAGTGAGATAAAACAATTTCCTGGCAAGACAATAGTGTTAAACATGTACGTAAACCAGAAGGGTATGATAATGTTTTATAATTGTTCACGCTGGTTCTTCGAAAGCAGTTGTTACTGAAGCAAGTTTATTATTTTGCTCAAAATCTAAAGTAGCCGATTATCATGGGGAAATGAACAAAGATAATACTCCATATCACAGTGTACACCTTTTAGAAAAGCAACTTTCCACTGTTTTAACTAGAATGGAAATTATTACCTGGTTGACAACAAACAAGATGAAGTATGACGCAAAACTCACAAAACCTGAATTATTACAAATTGCAAAAATTAACAGAAAGGAGAATGTATATATAATTGATAAGTTACTAAGAGAACACAGCCATGAAGTTGTGAGACTACCTCCTTACCACTGTGAATTCAACGCTATTGGATTAATTTGGACAAACTGTGCCTACTGTGCATTATAGTGTGTTTCCGTTTTATTATTTTGATGCCAGATGTTTAGTTGTCCCTTCTAATGTTGTTTATGAATTTCTAGACTTCTGTGAACAGGGTCCCCCATAACTGTTTTTATTTCATTAAACTTTTGAATGTTTCTCTTTTTCTATGTAATATTAGTTTATTTGTTCAGTTTCTCCTTATCGGTATACTAAAAAAGTATACTTAAAGTCACGATTGATTGATTGATTGATTTAGGTACTGAATATTCTCTGATCTTTTGTATGGAATTCAATCAAGGACTTTAAATGAGGTGATTTCTTGGATAAACATTAAATATTCATAAACATAAACCAACGGAAACTGGAATAACTAGGCCATACAATGAGCAATGAACAACAACATAAGTTACTTCATATTTTAAGGCAAGATGTATGAAAGAAGATGTGCAAAAAGGATATTCTGACTACATAACCTATAAAAAGATTCAGCTTAACTACCACAGACATGACTTTTTACGGTAGCAGTCAAAAAACCCAGAAAAACCATGTTAGCATCCAATATCCAATAAATAATGGATAAGCACTA
The DNA here is from genome assembly GCF_040954645.1 of Diabrotica undecimpunctata. Classification (NCBI taxonomy): domain Eukaryota; kingdom Metazoa; phylum Arthropoda; class Insecta; order Coleoptera; family Chrysomelidae; genus Diabrotica; species Diabrotica undecimpunctata. The sequence goes on along the minus strand of NC_092803.1, from coordinate 174,127,142 downwards.
TACCAAAAAGAAGGTCACATATGGACACTTATTATTCTCATGTGAGACCACATTCTACCAGGTATGTTACAGAAATGAACTTCATGTTGTGTGAATGGAATGGTACAATATGCTTCAGGAGTATATTTGAATGCTAATTCAGGGAATGCTTTGAGAATGGAAGCAAATGATGGAATGGACTAAACTAGAGTGGACAACACCAATCTATTCAACTGTCAAATCTTTACATTATACTTTAATTATTAATTGGTCCATAATTATTGTCCAAATAAAAAAATGCAAAGAAAACTCAATACCTTACTGAATAATTCGTAACTTTGAAGACCTTGAAGGTATTAAAATAATTGAAAATTATGAGGGATGAATCAAACTTACACACTGATTGGTTGACTAGATACCATAAAAACTTACAGTGAAGTAAAAAACTTCTAGTGTAAAATGCTATATACTTAAATTTTTTTTATTATAAAAATTAAAATTATCAACAAATTAAAATTTCAGAACATATTCTGTCTTATCAGACCACCATCATTGAAAACATTATCAGCAATTGAAACTAGCTACTTAGTAAGATCGAAACATGGACTAAATGAGCATGCTGAGGAAGATACCAGCCAACTCTGGTAGAGGACCTGGTTGGTATTATCCTTGCACATCCCTATTGTGTTATATGGATGTACCTGCAAATCTAACATCAAATTGATTGAAAATTTTCAAAACAAAGTTTTAAGATGTACAGAGAATGTCCTGAATATTTATGAAACAGTAGTCTTCATCATAACCTAAACATTGATGTGGTTACAATTACTAAATTTGTCAACTCTCACCAGGAGAGACTCCAAAATAACACAAATTACAAAATTTCCAGACTTCTTAATATGTTGAATAAATACTAAGAGAAGACTCAAACAGATAAAACCATTTGAACTTATCACATGACAAAATAGTAAGAGATCCAGTAAAAAATACTTTAATTTTAATTACTAATACTGAAACTTTTATACAATTAATATATTTGCAGATAACACTAGTATCACAACAAATCATAAGGATTATTAAAAAACATCTCCAAATGAGTCCAAGCATGATTTAAAAATTGTTACAAATGGGAGATTAACCTAAAATCACCAAAAACATTATTTTCTTATAATAGGAAACTATCCATCCACAATCATCAGGCAAATTAAGATAGCATTAAGGAATTAGGTCAAATATGTATTTAGATAATAAATATTTTTAATGAAAAACTACAGAACTGTGCTAGTTCATAGCCAAAAAAATTTACCTCTTATTTGAAAATAAATTTCTAATTTACACTTGCTCTTATTTTTTCTCAATAATTCTGTGTTCCCATTCTTTCTAAAAATTTGTGGGTAAATGTGGGGATTAATTTATACAAAATAATTGGTAGAAATAATAACATAAGTTAAAGTAATTACTATTTAAATGGGAATAAGCCACAATTAAAGGTTAAATTACGTTTATTGACATTTCAATTTCCACTTCAAAAATTCTAAAATCCTAATTCGGATTTCCGAAGTGGAAATTGAAATGTCAATAAACGTAATTTAACCTTTAATTGTGGCTTATTCCCATTTAAATAGTAATTACTTTAAAATGCCACATGAAAATAGCTTCAGAACAACATAAGTTAAATCTTTCTTGTTCATATTCTGGTAAAACAACCTTAGTAACATAAAAACTGACTTGCTTATGAAATTTTGAGCAAAAGTTTGTATGTCAGTTTAGGAAGTTATACTCGGCTGGGTATGAATAGATATAAAAAAGTTGCTGAGAAACATTTTGAAGCAAAATCAATGGATAACGCCAACGCAATAAGAAACACCTAAAATTGTAAAGTTTGATTTGCAGCAAGTCTTAAAAACTCCTTAGCTACATTCATCTATATTTTCAAATATCAAATGGTTGTATATAATTGAACAATCCATGAAGGTGACACAGGAGTAGCTTGGAATTTTCTGTGGAATGAAACAATGGCAGGCTGAAGTGGTAACCAAATTGGTTCATGCTTATATGGATGGATATATTTCACAACTTTTACCAGATGTAACTGATTGGATCACATTTACAGGTCAAAACAGAAACTCACATATAGTTGTGATGTGTTTTTCAGCTCTACAAAACTCTTTTACTTTGCTGTGTTTTGATCACAAATTTATTTAAGTGGACATACATACGGAGTGTAACATGGGACATGCAAATATATTAAAGCATAAAAAGAAGGCATCCATTAATATTCATCATCCACATAATTGGTCTAAGTTAATTTGAATTAGTGGTTAGCAAAGCTCGAGTTACAAGTGAAATTGAAGATTCTGAAATTGATTTGTGTGGGTAGAAGGTGATACCATGCAATTATTCATCTAAACGATCTACTGGGGAAGTTGTACTATATGTTCAGGAAAACTGTTAAAACTTTTTTTAAAGAAGATAATTTTTGATGTAAATTTATTAAAGTAGATATTGGTTCTTACAAGATTGTTTTGGGCAGTATGTATCCATTCACCTAGTTCTGATGTAGTATTTTTAGAGAACTTAGAGAGCATATTTTTGACGTTTTATTTAAAAGTAATGTCAATTGTATTTTACTTGGTGATTTTAATTTAACCAGCCATGTAGATATGGGACAGCCAGATTTCCTAGATTTTAAGCAATTATATGCCAAAGAATTGCACTTAAAAACAAAAGTGAATAATAAATTTGTGGGGCATGATATACAACGGATCTGATATTTGAAAGAAGAAAATATGTGTAACCTGTTGTACAAACCATTTTCAAAAAATATCTTTGCTAGAGGACAAAGTCGTCCAGATTTAAAGCCTGCAATTCAGTACATGGAGTGTTTATCAATAAGTAAAGAGAAAAAGGTATAGTTAATTGGCATTTTACATTTAATAAATCCAGTTTTCCATGACAACTATAAAAACCATAAAAATTGCTGAGCTGAGAACAAGGGATGACATCACCTCTGATAAGTAAATAATTATTTTTTAAGATTTTTTTTCTTGATAATGCATCTAAAAAATATTTAAATTGTATGATTTCATAATATGCACTTACTATAAACATACATTTGTTATTTATTTTTAATACATAATACAGTAGACTCTATAATGAGAACTGAAATGGCAGACTAATTACCTCGTTATAAGCGGATCTCGTTATATCCAACAACAATAATACTGTGCGTACATATGAATATGTAGTTTTCTAAAACATTAACTTTTTATAGTGAAGCCATTCTGAGCAATATAAGATGCTAGTAAATATTGTTTGAATGGCGTTTTTGAAATAAAGTTGTTTACTTTTATTGTCAATGAAATACATTAAAACAAAAAAGAGTTGTTTACTTTTATTGTCAATGATATACGTTAAAACAAAAAATCTGTATTCTGTAAATCTGTATAAAGCGTATTTTCAAGAATAACATAAACTACTGCATCTGCAATTGGAAGTCTGTCATCTTTGACTGCTTTAAATTGTCCAGTATTCTATCTATCATATTTTCTAAAGATGTGAAACAGTTTTATGATTTTTCATTTGCTTTTTTTCTTTGGGTAAAGTTTCTGACAACCTTTAAAATACCTTCCACATCTTGTCTATTAGGACCTATTATTAGGTGTAAATGGTCAACTCCCTACAATGACACTTGTGAATCATAAATTGTAAATTTCGGACTAAGAATCATAAATTGAAAGAAGTTTATTGCGAACGGCATTTAAAAAGGGTATTTAGTTATAGCTACGGTCTGGCCAAAACCTAACAAAACACGTTTTTCAATCTTCTTTTCTCTCGTTATAAGCAAATTTACTTCGCTATAGATGGTTCAATAGAATAGTTCAATAGAAATTTCACGTTACATCTAATGTACCTCATTATAAGCGAAAACTCGTAATAACCCTGTTCGTTATAGAGGGAGTATACTGTATTTAGAAACTACAGATGCCATTTTTTCATAATGCCTACATGTATTTAGATATCAGTTATTTATAAAACTTAAGTCATACAATCAGTTGAGGCATAATTACTAAAGATTCAAACACTCTTTTTATGTAGTTCGTAGTTATGTAGTTAGCTATGGAACTCCTCAATAAACCTAAACTGATATACAGTGAAACTGTTATATGTAGTAAAGATTTTAAAGTTATGATTCTGGAAAAATGTCTAAATATTTCAAGCTTGTATTTCTCGATACAATGGTTGTTAACTTAAGAACTTTTACTCTGCCACCACACAATTATACCCATTTAATCTAAATTATCCATACTAATCTAAAAGATTGTTATGTGAATAAAATCATGTTGTGATTTGGTAGTCGTAGTGATTTTTTACTACTAGCAAAAACTACAATTCCACTCTTATCCATTGATACTTGTAACTGTTACTATTTCTACCTACAAGATACTGAAGGAGCTGAGCAATAGATCAATACTAAAACTGAGTATACATAACTTAATGGTTACATTTCTCTCTTTACATTAATTTATACCTGATCTTATTCAATAGAGTTTAAATCAATTAAAAATTGGAAAACAGGAAACTAGTTACTTTGTTGAATATTGGAGAAACTCTAGGCATGTTTATAACATAACCTAAATCTGTACTCTCAAAAATTTATTGCACACATTACTTTGTGATAAGGCACGAACATTAGAGATTATTTCAAAGTGTAACAATTTATGATGCATAATAGACATACAGTACATACATTAAATCACTTGTGCTAGAAAATAAATATATTAACAAGACTGATATTGGTTGCATTAGTGTATTCTTATTTTGTTTAAAATTTGAAACAAACAATAAATGAGAAAATAGTAACAATCAATAGAAACATACTTTGGGCCTTTTAGTAGAGTAAATCATGCACTGAATATAAATTTAATATTGACCATATACAAAATTGGCCAACACTGAACCCTTAGCAAAGTTATCTATTGGAATCAAATTAAATGTGGTAGTGTAGATTTACAAAACAAGCTCTAAAGAGACAAAAGTGTTACATACAGACTATGATGTGAAATTATTGTCAACATAGCCATATGTCTTCCTTTCTAGACAATATGAATTTTTTGTCCAATATGCAACTTGAATATTGTCTTTTATTAAAGTCTTTTATTTTGTTCTTAATTTTCAGGTTTAAATACATTCTTTTCAACAATTACTGCATTCAAAATTAATCAATTTTAAAAGAACACACAATGGGATTTATCTTCTTTATGTGCGTATTTTAAGCTGGTTAGTATTTTCGGGTAGAAATATACCATTAATATGTAGGGTTAATTAACTGCACCTTAATAATATAATTAAAACTCTAATTTAAAGTCATCGTAAGACTTAAAAAATTAGAATAAAATATGCTTAAAAAAACTAGCAAAAAAGGGCCAATTACAGCTAAAAATATTTTGACAAATACAAGGATCTATAGAAAATAATTCAAAGTTGAACCTGAAGTGGTGTTGTTTGTCACGTCTCGAATAATTAAAATTGTTTTGAGTTTCTAAAGTAAATAAAGTAAGCAAATGGTAAATAAACTCACACGCTGTGAGCTTTTGTATACAGGAAATTATTCTGAAATGATTTTTATTTACTTTACTAGTAAATTCTTACCCTAATTGACGTATCTTTTAACATCTCAGGTCAGACGCAACCTCCACTTTTGGGATTTTATTTTAGGACTTTTCTTTTCTTCCTTCTCCTTTCAAGATAATTTAACCACTCTGTTTGTCGTATGTCAATGTGCTAAAAAATGTGTTTAAACGAAAATAACTTCCAACACTCACCACGCTTTCTTTTTGTATTGTACAAATAAGACAAAGACAAGAACTAAATATGAATAGCACATTTCAAAGAAAAAACGCAATAGGGACTTTTGATATGTTACTATAATGACGATTGGCTTTCCGTTTTTATAGCAGAGAGCATGCATTTTTCTATCTGTCAATGACACAAATATCACAGAATAGGAGGCAATTATTAGTTTGGCCACAGAATAATAAAACAATTGTCATCTGTTCTGTGGTTTGACTATGGAACGCTAAAATTTAAACTATCGAAACCTCCGCCTATGACATAGAAACCTACAATCTTGATGCCAAAGTCTACCCTGGCTGTTGAAAAACTCGGAGAAAGTAGAAGAAATCAGTGAAATCAGAAGAATCTAAAACATAACCAATAAATTTCAAAACAGACAAACAGTCTGCAAACAGTCTGGACAAACAGTCGGTATCTATTAGACAAGTGTTGGTTCAGGTAAACGTTAAAGAAAATGTTAGATCAAGTTCAAGAACCTAATGCCTTTATTAGAAAAAAAACTACATTACCTAATGCACCTCTGGAACCCCGAAATCATTTTTCAAAAACACCAGTGATTTATGATCATTTATTTTTTGTGAATTTTAATAAAGCAGGTAAATTAAGGGTTTTTTTTATCAAAATTTCTTTTAAAAAAATTAGTTTTTAGGACATTCCATACTTGGTGCATCAGCAATAACCGACAGTTTCTGGGAAGGTACTCTACTTTATTTTAAAGATGAAGATCAATTAGAAAATTTTGATTACCATGGATCTTATGTATATGGTACCACATCAGATGGAAAATTTATAGATGATAAAACAGTAAGATATTTTCAAAAATACTATTGTCATTTAAGTTTTTGCGGTTCAACACTTATTCTTTTGTATTGTGAATTTCAGGCATAACTGCATGAAACATTGGATTAGAGCTATAATCCAAACACTCTTATATATTTCCTTCATCTATTTATTTCACCAAGAAATATGAAAAACAAAATGAAAGCTTATAAGAAATGAAAACATGCAACAACCAACAGAGCACAATATTGATAATGCAAGTACAAATTGGAATTATTTATGTAGAAGATGAAATGAAAATATGGCAAGAAGTTATTGACTGAACCAAATAGAGGAATAGGGAATATTATAACTAAAATTTATAACAAGAAGAGGAACTTGGAAAATCTGATATACTTAACGTTTATTAGGCTGAAATAAATTTTTTGTAGTATTTGTGATGAGTTGGAATTATTAAGTTTTTAATATAATATTAAATATCAATCATTTTACAGCTATTTTTCACAGTGTTTGACCACTGGGGATTCCTAGTAATATTTTTCTATACTTTTCTATTTCTTTAGTCACTCTTCTAATTTCTACAAAGAGGGCTTCCCTTACCTAAGTTTGATCATTTCTAGGAGCATATATTATTAAAAATGATAGTCTCCTCCATGTTGTTGTGTATCTTAATTTTTCACTTTATTTATTTATGACATTGATATTTGTGGTATTCCTTTTATATCTCTTTGTCATTAGTATCACTATCTTTTCTGTGGCCTTTCTTCTTTTGGTATTTAACTGTAGTTGAACATGTATTTTCCAATGTTTGTTTTCGTTGCTCAATTTGTTTTTTGTATTTTCTTTCTTTGTTCAGAGTTGGTCTAGTCTCAACATCCTAACATGTAGTAGCTTTAATCAAGGTTTCGTACTGTAGACTAATTGCCATATCACAACTTATGAGATTAGCCATCCCTGGTTGGTTCTCTGGTGGATCCCCGCTAGCTTTTGACCATAAAAATGTTGACCATACTAATAAGTTATAATAAATTAACAATGGTTTTAGATAGCTTTAGCTGAGGATTCAGGACACATAAATATACTTTCCATTGATGAAGATGCTACACTTAGAACTACAAACTATTTTTGGTTATGTGAAAGGGTACCAGAGATAGCTGTATGGGAAAATTCTAGTAGGATATTAAGTTGTGCTGGAAGAACAGTGTATATTTATGATGCTAATTCCACTAATGGAAAGCCTACAGAAAGATATGAGTAAGTATAATATTTATTACATACATTGCATATTTGTATATATAGGATTTTTTATACACCTTTCACTACATTTCATTGATCTGTCAATCAATTGCATTGAGGAAATATTTAAAACTTATTAAGATCAGTTATTAGATAATATCCAAATAAGAATGTGCAATAAGGATATATTTTTTAACAATGCACATAAAAGTAATAATTTTTTTTTATTTTTTTCCTGATGAGTATTAACAAAGTTTGATAAAATAGCTAATATCTAATAAAAACTAGGGTTAAGTTAAAATTCATCTTGTACAGTACTATTTTGCTTAATAACACTTTTTAAATTGTTACTTTCAGCAACATAATAGCTTTCATTGAGTTTATTGTGAATTAGGTCACGTAATACTTTCAAGGATTTATGTATAGTATTTATAAAGTCAGTTGAAACATTTCACTCCGACGAGATTTATAAGGGCAGTTCAATATTACATTTACCGGTAATCAAGTTAAAGTATAAATAACACGTGTCAATGTTTGAAACGTATTTGAACAATCCCCGTACTTCATAGGAAAGAGATAGAAGAAAGAGAGAATGAAAGATATATCCCATCAAATAAATATTGGACAATGATATGTTATTCAAAATCACCAATATTTAACGGACTACTTGGAAGTTCGGTTCCAGCCGGCGGCGATGGTGTACAGATAAGAAACGCTGTTGATTCATGCCAGTGCTGTACAGCTAAAATGTTTATTATTTTACGAAGTATGATAACTGTTTTAAATCATTATACTGTCAATATGGCCTATTGCCATTATATATAAATTATTTTTGTTGTTAAATATGACATATTAAAAACTTTTTTATACACTTATGTACTTTACAACAGTTTTAAGTAAATTAAAATTGTCCTTATTCTGTTCTTCATTAATCTATATTTGAATATAAAAATAAATTATGCGCCCATGTCTGGTAATATGATATTATTCTTTTAATGTTTGTCCTCAACCAGTTTTTTGGGTGTTTCAACTGACTTTATAAATACTATACTGATTATCTCACTTTTTAAGTACTAATTAAATATTGCAGCAAAATACTCTTAAACATGATGTTATGTGATAAAATATTTTTTACCACCACAGAAACAAAACCATTCTCATAAGAACTTTAGTTTACTAGAAATGCTATTGCTTGCCTTCATCTAGCAAAATTCACAGAACTTTTTTATAATTATATTTTATTTTTTAGTTCTTACCACTGTGATACAGTTTCAAGTGTTGATACCTTAAAAGATAATACAAATGTGTTTTTATCAGGAGGTAGGGACAGAATGGCTTGTATATGGGACATGAGAAATTCTGTGGCAGCTTCCTGTAAGTATATCTATTTTTATATATATATATATATATATATATATATATATATATATATATATATATAAATATATAAATAAATAAATGAAAGTAGATAATGTCAGTTATTAAATACGAGGATCATTTTAAATGGTTTTTAAGATCTCTAAAAAAGTTTCCATGCAAAACGTTTCCCACTTATTCAACATAATGTGTTTGTATTTTACTATTCAATGAATAAAAGTTTACTTTTGAACAGCCATAACTTCGTTAATATTAAGTTTACAGTAATCATAAAATAAAGAATCTCTTTGTTTTATAGTCTTCATTTTATATACAAACAGTTTTCTCAGTAAAATCTAAATAGGTTTTGAATATTACTATATCTGATATTTGCCTTAAATAAGGGTGAATTTCCAGAAATCTGGAAAAATAGTTTTTTAACACGTATTTTTAAAGGGGGTGATAATTCATTGGTGAATAATTACAGGTCCATTAGTATAATTAGTGTCATACCAAAGATATTTGAATGTTTTGTATGTGACTGTCTTGAAGCTTTACTTGAAAAACAGCTAGTAGACCCACAATTTGGATTTCAGAATAGCAGATCAACTGATTGTAATATACTAGTATTTGTGGACTTCCCGAGGAAGGCCATGGAGGGGAGCTGTAGGGTACATGCACTATACAGTGATTTCTCCAAGGCCTTTGATCGGGTCAACCATAATATTTTAATAGTCAAACTTAAAAAAATGGGTGTTGATGGGCCACTTCTTAAATGGCTGAGAACATACTTGATTGACAGAGCTCAGATGGTGCGTGTCAGGGATTTTGTTTCCAGTGAGATTAAAATTCATTCAGGAGTACCCCAGGGTTCTCATTTGGGACTGCTGTTATTTAACATATTCATCAATGATATACACCACTACTTCCAGCACAGTTCACCTCTTCTTTTTACTAACGATCCAAAGTTCTACACAATAATCAATAATACAGAAGATTGTGTTAATCTTCAACACGATCTTGATCGGTTGAGTAAGTGGTGTGTGTTGAATGCCATGGCTCTGGACGCATCCAAGTGTCATGCTGTTTGATTTGGACGATCGAGAGGCCAAATGGAATATAATTATAATATGCAGAACATTCTTGTTGGCTGGGTTAGCGAAATTCGTGATATGGGAATTAATTCAGACTCTTTTTATTTGAATTCTTTGAAGTCTTTACAAATGCTTGGCTTTATAAAAAGATTCACTAGAGACTTTTGAGAGAATATTGAAGCGACTAAATGACTATATTGTTAAATCGGTAAGATAGTTTCGAAACAAATTCAGATTTCTGCTTTAATCTGGAGCCTTCTAAAAATTGCAAGACATGACCAGACGATGATAAAGATGTTAAAGAAGACATGGGGAATCTAAAATTTGCATTCCACGACATGTCTATTCATCTAGGCAGAAATCCTAACGAATTTGTTTCTCGTACTCATACAGAGTAGATCCGAAGAAAATGAAAGAACGGCTATGAATAACTATTCTGATGAGCTTTATTAAAGCGAAATACGTATCAATAGATACATAGACGCTTTGAACGTGAAATAAAATCTTTTCTGTCTTTTTCATTTTCATAGACTATATTGTTCTTTAGATAGATCCTATGTAGAGTATTGTTCTTATGTATGGTCTCCATCTTATAATATTTACATATCAAAAATTGAGACATTTCAACAAAAATTCTTGAAATATTTAGCATATAAACAGGGTATACTTTTTGAATTAATCAAGTAAATTATGATCACATTGAAACCCAACTTGGTATTCTCTCATTGTATGACCGAAGATTAATTAAAGATGCTTTATGGCATAATTAATTCTACAGTCTTGTGTCCTCAGCTACTTGAGTAGGTTGGTCTGCATGTACCTCCCAGTAGAACACGATTAAACCACACGATTATGTTCCAAGAGGAACATAAGTTATTCATGAAAACCCTTTTAAAAACATTCTTGTTTGACGTGTAATTTGTGAACTTTCAGTCACAAATAACTCCAAAAATATTGAGCTATTTTCTACCTACTGTCAAAATTTCAAGCAAATCGATGCATATAAAAAACATCAGAGGTTTTCTACTATGTTTACCGTCATATCCTGGACTATTAGTAATTTTACAATTTAAGTTTACTGTTTATAATGTGTTGATAAGGTATACTTTCTTATATGTATATATCTTCTATACTTTCTTTGTGTACAATATTTTCAGTTAAGTTTATTTTTAATAACTGTATCACACAGTTTCTTTATGATTTCCTAGTTTAGTGATGTATATCGGTGGAGAATTTAATAAAAACATAAATGACTGTATTTTTCTATTACAATCTAATGTTTTTTTTTGTTTTAGTGCTTTATTCCAACGAATTCTCAGCCATTAATAGTGTCGCCTGGAACCAATCCAATACTAACTATATAGCAGTGGGAACACAAGCCGGAGACGTATATCTATTAGATAAAAGAGAACCAAAAGACTTCGTTTCAGTTATTTCTTGTTTTCCTTCTCCAGTAAATAGACTTCGTTTTAATAACAATTCAAATCTTGCGGTTTGTGGCGATTCAAAAGATGTGCTTGTGGTCAATACTCAATCAAACAATATGAATGTAATTTATAAAAATGAAAAGCACAAAGGGCATGTTAAAGGACTTTCCTGGAACGGCGACGTTTTGTTTTCGTGCGGATTTGAAAGATCTTTAATTAAACATGTACTATAATAAATTTTTTATATTTTTTATTTGTGTTATACTTTAGCATCGTATTTATTGCCAATCTTCTGTCAGTTTTAACACGTAATCACAATTATTCCTTTTCTAATCACACATTGTGGAATTACTCCCAAGATTCTTTAATAAATCAGTAAAAGTGCTTGACACACTTTCCAAAGAATTTGATCCAAGAACAAGGTGTCAGAAAAGGATGTATACTGTCTCCACAATTATTTAATTTATACACCGAGCATACTATGAGAAGATCGCTTGAAGAATGGGAAAAGGGCATCTGAATAAATGGCCGAAAAATAAACAATTTGCGTTTTGCGGGTGACACTCCTCTTGTCGATACGACTTAATTGATTTCATATGACTGTTTGAATGTGAAATTCAAATATTTGGCTGCAGTTAAATAAAAGGCTCGTTTAACAACAAGGAAGTTTATTTCTCATAATAGTTAACATGTAAAAAAAAAGGAAAATACTGTTATTATTTTAAAAATACAAAATATAACTCAAACTCAAATTAAGGGTAAGAGGAAAAACAAACCATGTCCATTTTATAAGAGTAATAAGGTAATCAACTTATGTTGACAATATCCGGTCGCAAACACGTGTTAAATTGTACGGGAATAACACCAACTGTCCAAATAACAAAGCATTAGAAAATACCTATACTGGCTAAAAACCAACGTTGTCCGCGCGGTACTGGTAAACAACTGACGTAGTCCAACTAGTTGCCTAGCAACGACCGTTAACCGGGCGTAACAATCTTCCATGTTTGGTTCTTTTCGCGGCAGTTTATGTCGAGATGAGTTCGAGTGAAGAGTATTTGTGTGACGATATTTTAAAAAAACCAAGAAACGAAAGAAAATTGGCCGAGCTGCAGATGTAATGAAAAAGTTGAGGTTGCAGTCTCACGAATTAGGAGATGATTGTAAGTGCAAAAGATTGAAGTGTTTTGAAAACACTACTGCTCAAGAGAGGCAAAACATAATTAACACATTCAATCAATAGATGCCCAACACTTTTATTTAGCTGGCTTGATTGCTGTATTGCCAGTTATAAGACGAAGATCACAAGAAATCGATGGAGAACAACATCATGATGCTACCTACCGCTACAGAGTACGAGTGAGGAGGGAAAACATAGAAGAAATATCAGTCTGCATTAGTGCCCTTACTGCAATGCATGATATCACTAGATCCAAGTTGGTTCATATTTAAACCTCAATGAAAACTTGCAGAAGCATGTGTCAAAGGCAACATCGTGTGAAAGAGGATCACTGGTAATAGTTTTATGCACTATAAGTGCGTCTGGTAACACTATTCCCCCTTTTTTAATTTATCCGCGGGTTAGGATCCAGGATTATATGACAAGAGTCATATCCCATTGGTGCTGATGCTGCTGTTAACCTATCAGGCTCTATGACTCATGAGAATTTCGAAAAATATTTACTGCACTTCATTAGATGTTACCGAGTCGATATGAATCACAAGTGTTTGCTGAAATTATTTTGAGTGTTTGTGCTTTTTAAAAAAATGTTTTTCAAAAGAACATTCATAATTCGCGCATTACCGCTGGTGCAGTGGGTTTTCAACATGAAATTAGTATTATTTATTTGGGAATAAAGGCAATGTGGATCACCATAGCTGCCTGGTCCTTCCAGTTTAGGAAGATAAGAGATTATATGCTGTACGTGTTTCGCACAATGAGAAGGAGGATAAATTACTTCTCTTCTTACAACAAATCGCTTTTTAGTTCGACTTGCATGTAACTATTTTTGAAGGATTCTCAGTATAAATGACAACAACGTTAACGCTATGGTTAGACTTAATTTAATAAAAAATAAAACAATTTTTGTAATTTTATAAAATATGTTTTAATCTACATTTTTATGTGATTTCTTTTTCCTCTTTCTGGGAACTTCTTCGCCCTTTTTCTTTTTATCTGTATCCTGATTGGTTTCCATCGCTTCATTAGATTCGGTAAGCGGCGGTACGCTGAATCCTTCTACGTATGGATATACCATTTGCAAAACAAACTTTTCGTGTTGGATATTGTTGGAATCCAAACTAAGTCTTACTTTTACGGGATCAAAAGAATGGATTATGATATCTCCTGCTTTTTGGGTTTGATCCTGAAAAAGAAAAACATTATGTAATGATTAGAAAGTAATTTTTTAAAATATTAAAAAGAAGTATAAAAACATATTTTTTGTAATTGGTGTATTTAAACTTTTTAATAACATTATCCAAAACGATTAGTTAACATCACACTGTTTTCTGTCGTATCAGAGCAGCATCAGTGATACTTTTACACATGCAAAAGGCCACTTACAACTAGGTATTAAACATTGATGACATATCTTTACTCGAAAATGGCCAGTGTTACCACCGAATTGCATGCAAATTTGGATTAGGTTCTACTTAATCTACACTTCACTTTTGAACTTGTGCCGTTGGTTGCTTTTTATTTTTCAGGGATGAAAACTACCCCTATTAAAAAAATCATATTGTTGTAAATTAAAGCAAGTAATTGATTCAAATCATATTTTAGTGAAGGGAATGACTATCAATTAACAATAAACAATATAATTTAAGATTTTATGACAGTGTAACATCTAAATCTTACCCCCTAGATTAGTTATAATTAAATCAATGTCATTGAATACCTTTTCCCCACTGATTTGCATGAAAATTGGAATTTAGGTTATAATTATCCTCCACTTCAAAATTGCACTTTGAAGTGGAGTACCGTTCGTTGCTTTTTATTTTTTAGGGGTGAAAAAAACCCCTATTAGAAACAAATGAAATGAGTAAAACATGAAACTTGGGGACATAAGCTAGATACAGTAATTCATATATTACTACCCACCTATCGGCAGACTCAATTCACTCACGAATTCTAATTCAAAGCTACAGATCTATTTAATATGATGCATTTAAATTTTTTTGACCGAATAATAATAAATTAACGGGATAAACAACACTAATTGATACCTAACAACAATAATCTGCGTGTTAAATACAATGAAAATATCGCCAAGTACAGAGATCTAGAAATTCAAATATGAACACGATGGAGAGCACCCATACATATTATTCTGTCTACTACTGGAGTTATTCCGAAGAACCTTTTAGAAAACATAAAAAAGCTGGGTCTGAATGAACATCTCTATAAGACCATACAGAAAGCTGTACTACTCTCAACGTCTAGATTTGTACGAAAATTTTTGTGAGATACTCCAGCATATCAAGTCATCTAGGGCTCGATAACACAGAAAGACTCCCACCAGAGCTCAATCCTTTTGATACCGTAGGTATCTGAGATGAGTGAATTTTCCCGCTAGAGGGAGTTAGAGGCGTATGGCTAAATCTGTAATATTAATAAATAATATACAAGTAGTAGTAGTAAAGAATTACTTAACATAATCAAAGAGAGAAAAATACAATACTTGGGTCATGTGTTGAGAGGTGAAAGATATGAATTACTCCAAATCATATTGGAAGGTAAAGTGCTGGGCAAAAGATCAGTTAAAAGACGCCAGAACTTGTGGCTCAACGACCTGAGTACATGGTTTGACCGCTCATCCACAGAAATATTTCGTGCAGCAGTTTCCAAAGCTATAATTGCCATTTGGATCGCAAACCCATGAAAGGAGACGGCGCAATAAGAAGAAGTTTAATATTTGATTATCATATTCCACATTGTTAGAAACTACTTAACCTAATATTAATATGTGAACAACTTACATCTTCGTTATATTCAAAAATATTTGAAGTTTCTCCTTTTCGGGCTAAAAACAACGTACTTTCTAAGCCATACTTTGGAATGAGTATTTGCAATGCATTCTTTCTTACATAAAGTACATAGCCGTCTTCATCTTGGATTTTACCTTTGAAAAACAACTATAAAAGAAATATTTTTATATAATGTACCTATAAAAAAATGGAATTATTAATTACTTACGTGGGTATTAAATGCTACTGATGCTCTTCCTGCATATTGGGCCATTCTATTTCTGTAATTCAAGTTCTGACATAAATTGCCGGTTTTCTGTTTATCCAACAGGTCTGGATAAGTAGCATCTGATCCACAAGACACTGCTAGAAGCCTGTAAACGCAATTAAAAGTTATAAGTCGATAATAGAGCAGACAAAAATCAAAATCTAAATATAATATACTGAAACGCGATACAAATTATACTAATATGCAGTTTTTTAAATTCTTTATTGGATTGAAATGCAGATTAAAAAACTGGATACTCTAGTAAGTACTCGTCAAATAATTCGAAAACTAAGTGAGAACACATTCGGAAAAAAAGATATGCATAATGTGCTATCTCTCCCCACCTTTTTGGTACACGCTGTACAACAAGTCTACAGTGTGAGCTTAATTTGTAAAGGAACTTCTTAAATGAAAACAATTTTGCAAACTACGTATTTGTTGTAGTAAAAGATAAGTATAGGTACATCTGTAGAATGTGTTGTAACGAAAACATTTCTGTGATTATTGTATAACAATAAACTTATCGTTTAAATACAAGGTGATATACGTTGTTCTAAATGTAAAAACGTGTGATAAAACGTGAAAAAATTTAATATTTTTTTTCTGCTTCGGAAATTAGGGTAGAGGGTCCGGTTTGACAAGTAATAATATGTATATTATTAACATTATCTATCGACGCATGTTTTAAACTTACACAACTGGCACTAGCCATGTCAAAGCAGTGGCGTTGCGCGCCAGCTTTCTTTTTCTTTATCTTTGGTACCTCGCGTTTTTAACAGCTGGCAATTCTAATTTCAGACCATTTTTCTCAGGCATCCTTATATCATTATAAAAGAAAACAAATTAGCTTTAATTTAATATAAAAAACATGTATATACGTCATGAGCAACGTACTTTATTTAGAAAATAAATGGACGAAATTTTTGTTCAAAAATTAATTACCATTAATTGAATTCTCGATGTACTGCTGCCAAATGTATTCTATTCTGAAATATATGTAAAAATGCGAGTTTGATTAACTACGTTATTAACTACGTTACTAACTGTCTAAACAAGTCCTACATTTCGTTTTTTCTACGTCTTGATAGGTATGGTTAATACACTACGGGCTGGTATGTTAGTAATAAGTTGTTCATGAATCCATTTTAATAGTTGATTTCCGTGTTTTCACTTCTGTCGACACTCCCCTGAGTACAACATTAATTTTTTCTTTTTTGGGTAGTACTTAGCATTTCTTACAGAAATTTATTCAAGTGTTGCTACGCCAATGGTAGCAAACAATTTCTAATTTCATAAGATCTGTTATATAACTTTCCACTATGAAATGATTAATTGATTGTTTGATCAAGATTGCTGTACCTCCATGGGATGTCTTGTCTGGGTGGTTAGTATGGTACGTTAGGTAATGAGGTATTTTAAAATACGATTTGTCTGTAAAATGTGTCTCACTTATTAATAATATATCTACAAAATTTTGTTGTAGAAATATTATCACCTCGTCCTTATGATTCAGCAGGCCATTGGCGTTCCATTCAGCTATTCATAGAAAGAATTTTATTTGCATACGAGTTTACTTGGCATGTTTATTACCATGCTGTTTTGTTGCAAGATTTGATTAAACATGGCTTTGAATTCTTCTAAAAACTTCATAAGAATAGTGTTTGAATCTTGGTTATCTGCAGGAGCAGCAGGAGGTTGTCTATTACTCGCTGCATTAGCATAGCTTACATTTGGTCTTACTGTATTGGGTATAAAGTTTCTGTTACGTGCTTGCGACAGATTTTGGTGATGATTATATGTAATTTGTGCTATATTTTTATTTCTATTTAAATTACGATAATATTCGGATCCTTTATAGTTAGCTGAGTGATCTCCTCCACATAAAGCACATGTAGCTGGTGTGTTCTTGTTCTTTTTACAGCTGTTTGTAATGTGCTGGCCTCCACATTTCACACAGACATATGGTCTATTGCAATATGTTTTTGAATGGTCATATAATTGACATCTCATACATTGGATGATATATTTTTTTTAATGGGTGGTTCAATTTGTATATTGCGGTGTTGTAATTTCTGAATTTTATAAATATCTTGGTTATTGTCTGATGGTTCAAGGTCAACAAAGAACATATTCGGCTCTTTTGTAATCCTATGTTTAGCATTAATGATGTTTCTTACCTTGTGACCAAGTTTTGTCAGTTCTTCTTTGATATCTTCTGTTACTATCTCCGAGCAAATTCCAAAGAAATTGGTATAAAGCATTCAAAAGCTGTTTTTAATCATTGAAAACTGGTACCTAGAAAATCCCCGGTTAGCAATCATTCAAAAGGGGGTTTTAGCTACCTAATAAAAAATTCAAAGAAATTTCTCCTGTCCCCTGATAGGTGAGGCAGTGATAATTTAAAAGTAGTCACGTAGTCAGTGTCACATTGTATCCCAGCTTAGCTGGTCGCGTCTTGGTTAGAGTTTTCAACTCTCGCATATTAGTCAGTGTTAGTTTAGTATTCGATCAAAGAGGTAGACGCATTTCTGGTTTAAGAGTTTTAGACTCTCGCGTATTGAGTATACCTATATATATTATTATATAGCTTATAGTTTAAAGGCTACATGTTTCACAAACGCTCATTATTAATCAAGTTTATTAATACTGAAGGAAACATCCTTGGTTCGTGTGAGAATTTTATTAGTAACATATTTAAACAGTAACAGTGCCCTTGTGACTTGTGTAAATTGGACAGTGATCGGCGGTTTAGATATAAAAACTTTGCGCTGAAACTTTGGCTAGATTCAATTACGTATTGTTTAATGCTTGTGTTCTTATTTCCCACGTTAGTGGGTGGTCCTTCGAATTGAAAATAATTACATTGCTTAGTACGCTCTAAGCGGTAGTAAGATCGCCATCCTAATTTGTGGAACAAATCTTCCGTTTATTTCTACCATAGCACTTTCAATGTTCTACATTGTTACTCGACTAGTTTAGCTTTTACCCCTAATTCATTAATATTTTCCGCTAATACTCAGTGAAAATAATTATAATATTATTAATTTAATAATATTAATAATAATCAGTCAAAATACATACCTGTGAACAATAATATCAGCATATCTTCTAATCGGAGAAGTAAAATGTGTATAAAGTGGCACAGCTAAACCATAATGGAAGAATTCATTTTTCTGAAGAGTTCCACTAGCAAAATACACAGCTTGTAACATGCACCGTGTAGCTAGTATCCTTAACATAGTGTTCATATAAATATTGTCTGATTTTACAGCGGCATCTAAAGATTCTGCTAATTTTTTGCCTGTCTCTATATTTATGTCGAAACCCTAAAAAAGATCGTTTAGTGGATATTATTCAAATGTAATTGTTCTTAGTATTAATACCTTTTTAAACGAAACCTACATTTTATACAACCTACGTGATATAATTGAAGTAAACTATGTGTGATGTATTAATGCAACATCCTGTAGATTTGAATACGCACTTTGTAAATTAATCATTTTTGCTTAATAGATTTTCAACAAGCACATATTTATAAAATTGTTTAGAAATATTCTGGAACCAAGATTAATTACAAAATCGATCGAGCAATTTTTAATTAAGCATTAAATAACGTTACATTCTATATGAAATAACGTTATATTATTTCAACAACCCTACTAATCAATCTAATTGCAAAGTCTCACGGCAATCCGGCATTGGTTATCATTATCATAAATTAAATTGTGGAATTGTAATCCCATTTACGCTATAAACCTACTATAGAAAATGTCACACTGAGAGTGCAGTACGGGTAAGATACGGCAATGCATCTGCCGGCAGTACGAGTAAAATATTTTATATCATGTATACGTATACAGTAGAATAAAAAGGCATTGATGAGTTATTGACAACGAAAACTATGAATTTTGCATATAAAACGTCAACATGAGATATACAATTGAATCATATCCATAAGAGTAACATTTGAACACCTCTTTACAAGAACAACATACAATAACTGTAGTTTTAATGTTTTACATAAAATAGAAAAAACCTACATAATTTCTAGGAAAGAATTTGGAAACTTGGAAATGATATTATTTATAGATATTATATATAATATTCAAATTTCCAATTCTTTCATAGAAATTAGATTTTTTCTATTGTATGTAAAATATTAAAAATACAGTTATGTTGTTTCTATAAATAGGTCTTCATTTCTTTTGTAAAACTTCTGCTACAAATTACCATCATTACCATAATCACCTAAATATGGCCATAAACTTGTTTGTCATAATTAGTATTTGATAAACTCCAAGCTTTCCCTATTTCACTCCCTACCCATCCTTAGGGTGAAAGTGCTTTTGGAAAACGAAACTACACTTCAAAATTTAGTCCGAGTTTCAACAGAGAGCATGGAGTCCCATAAGTTTAAATCCGGTGAATTATTTAACGGTTGCGCTAAACTCGTAGTGTTAAATGTGTTGTGTTTTTTACAAAATACGGAACAACTTAATGTAAGTGCTGCTGTAAGACGTACTTCGTTGATGACTGGTGTTAGCGAAAGAAGCATTTACAATTTCAAAAAAGAAAAAGAACAGAGTGGAACGTTGAAATCACCAAAAAAAAAACATAAAAAACGAGTGTGTCAATCAAATTCTAGAATATTCACATATGACGAGGGTGTAAGAAGTATTCTACGCAGAATTGTTCATTGTGAATTTTTCATGAAAAATTTGCCGCCATTCTTAAAGCATATACATAACTTCATACAAGGTAATGAGAATATACAGCCGTTGTCTCATTTTACTTTATACAGACTTCTGAAAGATATTTAATTTGTTTATAAGAAACGTGGCCGAAGAAGCATCATGGTGGAGCGAGAGGATATTATTCATTGGCGCCACAATTATTTGAGAACTCTACGACGTTTGCGAAAAGACCATTGCAATATCATATATTTGGACGAATCCTGGGTTAATGTTGGCCAATCTATAAATTACGAATGGTGCGATACTACGATACAAAACAGTCGTGATGCTTTTCTCAAAGGTTTAAGTACTGGCTTAAAAGCACCTACTAAACGAGGTCCACGATATGTTTTATTGCATGCAGGTTTTTCAGGAGTTTTTCCTTCCTGGCACACAGCGTGTTTTTCTGGCAAAGAAAAATGATAGCGACTATCACGATGAAATGGATGCCGCATATTTTGAGTCGTGGTTTAAGGAGACATTAATATCAAATTTACCAAATAATGGTCGCAGGAATGTCATTGTAATGGACAATGCATAAAGAGAGATTCCCTAACAATTCCTGGAATAAAGCTGCAATCAAGGAATGGCTAGTGGAAAAAGACATTTTTTTCGAGGAGTGTTATTTGAAATCCGAGCTATTAGAAGCAGCGCGAGCTTTTAAAGATCAATACGATAAGTATCATCTTGATGAGTATGCTTCACAACATAATCCCAGTATTACCAGTCCAATCAGAGTATGAGCTTTTCGGATATTGGGCTGGGTGCACGGAAATCGAGTTCCCGGAGGTTCCACCCTGTATATTTATAGCTATCAAGAAATGTAATTTAAAATATATTTGTTAGTTTAATAAAGTATACAGTTTTATAATAAAATTCTCGCTAAAAACTTAAGGTCTTTTTATTCAAATTCATGCCTCTACTTGAAGGCAATTATTTTATCAATATATTATTTTATAATAAATAACAGAGCCCGGCGTAGATATCTGGGTACGGTTCTGTGACTACCACTTGGACCTGTTTGTATCGCCAAGCACAAGGCGTGAAATCCGGCAATTGTGCATTCCTATATTAGCTGTACTGCACTCTCGGTGTGACATTTTCTATAGTTGTTGACATACAGGTCATTAAAATTTCGTACATACTATAGAGAATAATGAAATTCAATCTGTGCAGGAAACTAATTAGTGGACTGTAGAACGTTGTCTATTTTAACGTAGGTCGATTGGTAGCTTTTATTTATTTTATACAACAAATAAATTATCCAAAATACATAGTATTTTAATGTTGTTTTTGTTGGTTTTATGCCGGTAGCTGGATTCACATTCTCTCTACCGCTGTCTCATAATTGTTTCACATTCGGCGCGTGCGCACACCGCTATGGGACAGGGCTGGCTCGAATGGAATGTCAAACACAATCTTTAACAGGAACCATTAGTCCTTATTTCTCAGATTCTTTAACTAATTTATGAGACTCAGGGAAATGTACGTCAATTATTTCATGCTTAAGATACTACTAGTTTGAATGAAGAAGTTTTTGTTGTTAAAAATCATCTTTTTGCCATTTTGTTAACTTTTCGTAATTTCTTTTCACTTGCTTTTATTTCACTTAGATGTAGCTCTTCCGACTCTTAAACTAAAAGTCCATTGTGTCCGCTCCCTTCTTCACACCGCTCATTTGGACAATCGAGCCTGTTTCCATAAAGGGAACTATGGGCAGTTAGTGATTTGCATCTGTGAGACGCACAATGACCATGTCCAATGATAAGACGTACAAAAAGATTAAGTTTCTTCTTGTGCCACAGGCCAATTTTTTCTTCCGTTCCTAATTTGGCGTCGAACCAACCACATCCGGCTATCATCCATGAATTTGTGGCCCCAATCTAGCACCTCTAGAGACCCACAAACAGTTGCAGCCTTATATAGTTGACGAAACATCCAGTGCTGTCAGCCTATCTACTATCTCATTTTCTATGATGTCAGTGTGGCGGGTTATCCCAGAAGACCGACTTTAGTATACTGCGTCAATTAGGCTAGAACATCTTTGCACTCTCAAATTACTTACAGCACTTAATTCTGACTGACTGTCACAATAATAGATACTAATATGCATGTCATTGGCACTGAGCTCTTCCAGTATTAGAGTAACCTTAATCTGGCTGTGATCTTTGTTTGGAAGACAATCGCTTACTGATCTAGACTAACAAAGGATTGTTTTTGATCCTTCTGGTACAAAAAATCCGCTCCTAATCTTTATTCTAAATTTTCCCCTTTTATCTAGCTATTCCTGTTGACCCGGTACCATTACCTCTCATTTGGGAACAAAGAAAAACCTAGGAGGTTACCCATCTCCTCTCATGGCATGAAGCGAATCCACGAGTAACGGCAAATGACGTCTGGTTCCTAGTCTCTAATGCACATGTGTCTTCAATCGGTATGCTGCTCTGATCGCTGTGCCTTTTATTTCAAGATGTAAAGGGCATACATACAGCAAAATAATTAAAATGCCTTTTATGTCAAGGTAAAAAGTTCGTGTAACCTTCTGGCTAAGGTCTAGGGCTAGGATTTTCAAGTCGCACAAGTGCCTCTCACATGACTTAAAGACAATTTACATTACAGTTAATACATTTATGTTAAGCCAGTAACATAGTCACAGCACTACGGCCGCCACTTATTTCAAGGTATAAAGAGCAAATATTTATAGAAACCAGGTATCTAGAGATGTTAGAGTTGTGTGTATGGCTTCAATCGCATCCCTTAAAGAAACTTTTTTTCTTAACCTTTGCACTTTGTTTATAACTCCTGTTTGCTCTACTTCAGGCTATCACACCGGATATACATATATTATTCTGTGTAGGTATTAGCACTGCCTTGTAAAACAAGAGAAAGATTTTGGGTTTAAACTCCCCAGTACTACCAAAAGTGCCCCTATACAGCCAAAACGCGGAAGTACCTGTAAACGAATTTGAAGAACTGTGGTACATCTAATATTTTTGCCATATATTTTCACATTTTTATAATACTCTTATTTATTAATGAAACCTTCGATATTGTAACAATAATCTATTCTATCAGGTTAATTTGGTAAAATATATTTAGGTATATCGCAAAATGAAATTTAAATGTTCATACTTACGAGATGTTTTCCAGCTTTGATTAAAGGATCAAAATTAGTACTAGGTGGAGTCGGGTGTCTTCTAAGCATTGCACATTCGGGAAAATCTTCTAAAATTTTTTCTGCCACGCTAATATTTGCCAACAACATGAACTCTTCTACCATCGAATTTGTTTCAAAAAGTTTTTTCACTTCGACATCTAGAGGTTCCATCGTTTCAGAGTCCATGTGAATTTTCACTTCAGGAGACGCCAAAACAAGTGCTCTAAAATAAATTTTCATTTAATAAAATATCTAAGTAAAACGGAATATTTTATAAATTAATTTGAAATTAAAAATAAACACACCCTTTTTCTAATCTTCGTTTCTTTAAAATTTTAGCAAGCATATTGAGACCTCGCAAAGAAAATGCGATGCTGTCGTTTTTGCTCTTATCGTCAATAATAATTTGCGCCTCTTCGTATGTCATAGCCGCTTTAGATTTAATGATACTTTTATGAAAACGAGTATTTAAAATATTGGCTTCTTTATCCATTTCCCAAATACACGAAAAAGCGAATCGTTCTTCTCCACCTCTGAGTGAACACAAATTAGAACTAAGAAGTTCAGGTACCTAAAACAAATTACTAATTGTACAAAAAGTTATCATTCGCGTAGTACCAAGAGTACCACTCTTTAAGGAGGATTTGTGAAGCTCTTTAAATTAAAAGAGATGGTCAAAAGTGACCTCCGTTGAGTGAAAGGAGATAATAATAATAATACAATATCGATGGTAATTACAACTAACAGTGTTACAAAGAATTCACATAGTGTAATCGTATTGGTAGGATTACAATCACTTACTTAATCCATGTATAACGGATTTAAATAGGTAGGTATAGTTGAATTATAAAAATAGCCTTAATTGCTAAATGAAACTTGGAAATAAGCCGCCCGGTGATTATTTGAAGATTTAAACACTTAAACACAAGTAATGACACCGACACACGAAGCACCTGTCTATTTTAAAGTTAAATTGAAAACCAATGTAGTTAAAAACACAAAACATTTATAGGTAAAATTATCACATGATTATTAAAAAAACAATTAATAATTAGTTATTAGAAAGCACTTAAAAGTGCATACTGGCAAATTGATGATTTAAGGCATATCTTGTAGCATAATAAATTCCTTAACTATCGAATATTCAAAGTATAAAATTTATCTGGTACGCTCCTGGTTATGTATAAACCTTTTAAAAGTTGTTTACTAAAACGTGTTTGAAACGCATTCAAGAGAACTGTGTAATAAAATAATTCATATATTACGTCTTAGTTCTACAATTTTAAAAGCAAGGGAAGGGAAACGGTAGAAGCCGGGTACACAGATCGAGGTCGAAGTGAAGTCAGGTTTGGAAGAATCTTTGAAAAGAGGTCACGCTGTGGGTGTCGGCGTCCAGAAGCCGGCAAATTTGTTGAAAATAGTGAATTATACTCAATGTAATGTGTCAGTTTTGAAAGAGTAATCACTGTTTCTATGTTTCTAAGTATCTAAGAGATTTGTGTCATCTACAACAACTTTGAAGGATAATCACATGTAGCCATTGTGTCCAGTTGTACTTGTTCCAGTTTTTTAAGAAGCCGAGTCTAAAATTAGCGTCCCAGTGAACAGTTTCCATCCTCATTTTGTCTGTCTAAACAGTCTAAAGTCATTATAGGCTGATTCGCAGTGAGATGCAGTTTTTTGCGTGGCAGTAAATCTCCAGTGAAGTCCAGTTCCAACCTCAGAAATTAAAAAAACATAAAGTAAAAATAACATTTAGTGAAACCCAGGTAACTTTTTTTGTTTGAACTTTTAAAGTAAAAATAGATATTTTTTCTAATAATAAATGCTTTCATACAGGTTAAGAAATTGTAGTAATTAAAATTGTAGATCTTAGGGTGTGGCCTAGGGCCTAGCTGTCATATTAATTGTTCTCAATTTTAAAATTTAGTGTTGACATCTGACAGCTAGCTTTATTTTTTTTGACATTTGGTAAATACCTAATCATATTTGAGATTTTGTTTTTGTTTTTTAAAAAAGGTTAACCTCTATGCATAGTTTCATTTAAAAAGATATTTTTTTTATTTTTAATAATTTATTTCTGCTACAGATTGTCGCCCATTAACAATTATAAGTTCTGTAGTATCTCCAAGTGTTTTTCTTTGTTATCGTATTTATTTTTTGTAACTATATAGTATTTTTGTACTATTTCCTTTTGTAACTGTTTGTGATGAGACAGCAATAAATATTTAAATTTTTCCCTAAACCAATTTGTTTATTTTTTTGTTAAAAAAAAGTTTCTAACCCCTTTTTGTGTTTTATGAAGGAAGAACCTTTTCTTTCATTCAGCAGGAAGATTCTTCAAAGCGGCGTCCTTATTTTAAATAGCTTGGGAACCTTCGTGTGTTTTGTTTGTCCAGGAGACTTATATAAGTACTCCTTTATTTCATTTTGGTAGTTACCCAATTTCTATCCCCTTGTCGTTCACTTATCCACGACCTAGTTCTCCAAATAAACCCTGAGTGGCCGTTCGCCAAAGTTTCGATTTGTTTTGCTTGCCCTATCTCTACCCCAATAATTTCTGTCCCCAACTTTCAACCTCCTATAGTAATACCATATGTGGTAGGCAAAATAATCGTTACAATCTTCGATATTAATTTCCGTTCGCAATTGTGGCGATCGGACAAGCTGAAATGTAGAAAAACCGGCGCAGAAGGGAAATCAAATACTCAACAGGTGGGGAGAGATGACATGTGACGCGAGAATTAAAAATTGGTAGTGTATACTGTCCTACACATTGTATGTACACAATTGAAATTTTATAACTTGCGTGATCAATTAACCAATTAATAATATTTGAATAACAGATAGAAGGAGATGAATAAAAATAATAATGTTACACAAAAAGAAAGAAGCAAGGGTATTCCCGACAAAACATGCAAAGAAATTGGAAACACCCACACCGTCCATCATTCAGTGAAAATAGTACTAATGAAAAAAATTTTATATGGTGTTTTTTTTTTTATAAAATTTGTTAAAAAGCTGCAATATAACTTCCCGTAAATTTAACATTTCTTACCATATCAATTCTTTTATTGACTAAGTATACAGTAGTAGCTCTTGAAGCAGCTTCTATATCTATAGCGGTACCGGGTCTTATAAAATGTGATACATCGGCTATGTGAACACCTACTTCCAGTTTATCATCATCAATCTGGCGGCAATGTAGGGCGTCGTCAATATCAGTGCAACCGGGTGGATCCACGGAGCAAATATCTATGTGACGGATATCTACTCTTCGTTTTTCATCCTGAGTAAAAAAATAAATTAATTATTATACTGAAATAAAAAAATACGTGATCTGAAAGTTTTTCAATTATTTACTGAAAAGATATATTATAGTCATTATTGCCCTTTCACTAACAAGACAGTTATGACGTCGAATAGTTTTCGTAGTTGTCTGGGACAAGATGATCAGATCAGGTATTGTTAAAATCGTTTATAGAGTCAAGAGGGTCTCGCAACTGACGATAAAAAGAATTATTTAAAATTAACCTAATCGTACAAGGCAATCATAACCACCTCCATTAGTGAAATTTAATTAATGTTTAGAAGATACTTATATCATATATATGTAAATAGCACAGTACTTGCTTAAAATATAAAATAAATACATAAAACATTGCAAAATGGCATAAAATTGTAATGATAACGTCGTCATCGCTTGCCAACAGCTAGAGCTCTCTCTGTGTGCCCACACTCCCACCAACAACCTACCACTACCATCTATGCGCGCTGGAGATAAAACGTCGGTATAAAATGCCGAGAAGGACGACGAGATAGAAGTTTAATATTAATTTTTATAATGATATAATAGATAATACAGATATAACCCATTTTAGTTTGCAAAATAAAGTACTTACTTCTTCTGTAATAATCCAAGGTAATGTGGGCAAACAACTAAGAACCTCTTCCGAGAACTGACTGTGTGGCACATCGTGTTCTAGCAAAACTACTTCATTTTCTGTATTCTGATCTCCAATTTTACCCAAGGCTCTAACAAAGTGACCCTAAAACAAACATATGAATACTTACAATTTATAAATAATTGTTAATTGATTTTAACTTAAAAAACGGTACTATCGTACTTTCAGTCTTTTACTTTATTAAGTTTATTGTTTAATTTGTTTACTTACATGAGGATACCTTGAATATCTAGGCCACGAATCTATGGTTACAATTAATTTCTGAGTTCTCAAAAATTCAGCTTGTCTTGTTTCTATTCTAATTTTAGGTATGCTTCTATCAGATGGCACGAACAATTGATAAACTCCATCCATTCCGCCTTGTAAAATCCCGCAATACTGTCGCCATTTTCTCCTTATAATTCCGACGACCTTTCCTGTTGGCCTTACCTCTCCCGTTTTGTTTTGTGCTTGTTTTAATTCGCGTTCTTTAAGTTCAACTTCATCGATGCTAGCTTCAGCGGCACCTTCGTCTTCTAATACGATATCGCTGGGAGCCACCCAATTTTCTTCGTTAAAAACTTCAACTACTACGATATCTCCGTCCACCGCGCGGTTAAGACCACTTCTTCCTTGCAATAATACCTACAACATGAGTTTTTTTATTAATTACTTTTTGGTTAAAGTGGAGGCATGTTTAGGTAAAATTAGTATAGCTACTGAAAACTGATATTCAAACAACTATCAACATACAAAATGACTCAAGACTCCTAACCCAATTACAGTAGACTCCCGTAAGTTCAGCCACCTCGGGACCGGACCCTAGGCCGAACTAACCGATGCTTATCTAAAAAACGCCCATTTATTGTTTGTATGGATCAAAAACAAAACACTTGTACATTAAGTGGAAGACAACACGAATATTCTGACATATATTTAACACATATGAAAAGATAGACCGTTACAAAAATACTATAAAACATTACTTACAGAACTCTAGGTCTAATAAAATTTAAAAATATGATTCCACATTGATGGTTTGGCTTCCTAAACACTTAAAAAAAGTCAGTGATCTTTTTCTGAATTTTCTTTTCTAATGACTTTTGATGTGCAGAGTCACGGTACTTTTTAATAATGATTACATCGATGGCAGTTGCTTCTTTTTGCTGTTCGACGTAGGTAGCTGCCAGTTGCAAAGTTGATTTGCCTTCAGCGTGGCTCATTTTATTTTCTTCATCTTTCTCTTCATTCTCAGCAGCATCTGTGCTGAAATCTCGTTGTGTAGCTCCTTTTCAAAGTTGATCCACTCCAAAGCAACTTCTTCAACAATGGGACCACAGTTCGGTAGTTGCTGAAGGTCGTGCAATAGAGCTGCATTGTCATCAGGTTCGTTAACAAGAAGGTTGTTTGCCTCATCTGCTGATGTGTGTGCTTGGTCAATCTTATCTTCTATATTTGGCCAAAGTTTTTTCCAAGACTTTACAAACGTCGACGGTGGTATTTCGCCGCATGCCTTGGCCTTGGCCGACATGTAGACAACATCCTTCATATTAACTGACTTCAGCACTTTTAAGAGGTCTAAGTTTTATCAGTCTCCAGTTTGGAAAGAACTTCAGAAAGCAGTTTTCGGCGATACTTTCTCTTGAAGCAGTCAATGTCCTCTTGGTCCATTGGTTGTTGAAGACTGGTTACATTGGGTGGCAGGAACAGCAGTATAATTTCTTTTTCATCGTCACACTGAAGACCTTCCTGGTGAGTAGGCGCGTTGTCAAGCAGTAGAAGTGCTTTGATAAGTACATTTAATTTTGTCAAATGGTTTTTCACTTTCGGAACAAATTCGCACACAAACCATTCCCTGAACAAACATGTGTCTATCCATGCTGATTTCTGCGACAGATAATACACTGGTAGAGTTTCCATGTTTATGTTCTTAAACGCTCTCTTTTTCCATCGGGAGAGCCATCCCTCATTAACCGAGAACGCTTTTTCTGGTAGAAGCTTTGAGTGCAAGATCATAGCCTTCTCTTTTAGGATTGATCCACTTAACGGGGTTCCTGATTTAATTGCGTACAATACAAACTCAATATAATTCCATTAATACAGATAATGCTTATATTGGCGTATTATTTTAAAACTCATTTGAAAACATTAATTTCGGGTATATAAGGCAAAGCAATATATTTAACATCCGTTTTTTTTTGTTTTTGTCGTTGTAATTATTGTAAATTTTGTGGATCCTTTGCTTTACTATAGGAGTACCGTCTAGTCAGTGTTAATTGTCAAAGACCAACTCTGTCTACCTCGTTTGCTTATCGCTCCGGACCGGTCTTAACAATGGGCCAAGTCAGATAAATTTAATAATATTTACGACCGCACTAATTGAAGTCAACCATTTTCTGCTAAACAAACTTTACCATATAGCTAGGGATAGATATATACTGTAACGCAATCAGCCTTACTAATAAAATTCACAGGGCCCAAAAATTAAACAAATTGTGGCGTTCGCTCTGGCCTAACTAAGGTTCAGGTTCAGATCAACATTTTCACCAAAAAAAGACAGATATTACTTTTCACTTAAATACAAACTTTTAACGTGTGGTCTGATCCACAATCAGCTACTGGTATTTTCATGGACCACTGAAGTTTACAATTGTTTGCTGACAAATATATACTATTTTATTTTTATATCTTCCCCCTGTGAAGTTCAACCTTCGCGATGAGCTCAACCAACCTTACCTTCGTCATAAGGTAAGGTAATGGTAATAGAATATTAAGTGTAAATCAACATCTATCAATAAAAACCAAACTAATAAATACCAAAATAGTGAGATAAAAGAATATAAATTATACAGTACTAGCGCAAACTTTCGACATTAAATCATTTTTAATTTTATGAAAGTATTTAATGACAAAAAAAGTGTTTATCACATAAATACTTACTGAATCCTTAAAAGCATCAACGTTCACGAATCCTTCCAAAAAATTATCCCTAGAAGCACGGAAAGTGCCTTGATAAAGTTTTCCTTCTTTAACACCAGTTAGCAATGCCACATTGGATAAATGCGGTGGAAATACATCTTTTGTATAACTATCAATAGCGATTTCTTTTTTAGAAAGTTTGTCTTGTAAGATTGAGTTGTCTGGTACATTGGTGATATAGTCCTTTACTAAAAAAGAAAAATGATGAACCAATATTTCTTAACAAACACTTGTGAAGCGAGAAAAATGAAAGGGTTTATTTATGTGTAATATCCATTTATATATGTGTAGTATACCGTAGATAAAAATTTCAAGCAGCAACAATTGTCTCGTTGCAAATGTCCAACAAAAAAGGTGAAAAAATTACTCACGCCAAAAAAGTATTGGATAAAAAAATTGAGCAAAAAGTGAATTCAAAATTTGGAAAAACTTGGGAAGTCTGCGTCAGAAAGACATGAAACTTTATAGAGGGTTACGGGGATTCTGTTTCAGACTTTTTGCGAAGTAGAAATATTTTAAGATGAAAAGAGGGAATGTTGAAGATGATGAGTGTCCTGGACGATCTGTGACTTCAAAAAGTGACTGAAATGATTTTAAAAGACTGTAGACTAAGTATTAAAGCCATTGCTGAACATATGGAGATTAATAAAGAAATTGAAAAATTTTGTATGGGGAAAGTGGGTGCTAATCTTTCGCCTACTAATGGTGAAATACAAGATTCATCATAACCTGGATTTTTAATGTGACCCTGAAACCAAGTGACAATCCAGGAGAGGAAGATACCAAACTCTCTGAGAATCAAAAAAGGGAGGATCAGCAAGCCAAATTCAAGGTGAAGTTTATTATTTTCTTCGATATACAGGGAGTAGTTCACATGGAATGGGTACAACAAGGTCAGACAGTTAATCCGGTACATGGAAAGGGAACTCCTGGATCTTCCATAACGAAAACGCATTGGGTCACAACAGGCACTGTCAACTACCCAACAGTCTGTCATTGTTGCATAGAACAAATATTGGGTAACATTAATTTACAATATTTACATAATAAAAGAAAGATGTCAACATTTTATTATAGTCTTTACTTACCTGTACATGCTGGTATTCCTTCTTCAAGTGCTATATTTCGGTTATTTGCATCATCACTAAGAAATACAAATTTCTCTTTAGGTAGATGTTCAATATACCATGAGCAGGCCTTTCTTATGCACCGATCATTGTAATCATTAATTAATTCACCACCTTCTTGTTTAATATATGTATCCCTATAAACATAATATTGGTTTTTAATTTTCCAAAAATTATAAAATTATTTAGAAAATGATTACCAAGTTTAGAAGAACTATTACTTGTAATTAATGATATTAAAATTTATGTAATATTTAAGAATTTTATACTTATGATGGTCATTGGTAAAGACATAGAAATGTCTACTGGGATTCTCAATAATGCTATGAAGCCTTTTGTATGTTGGTAAGCTACGATGTTTAACCTCTCTCAGGACTGTGTGCAATATAATTACATTTCCAAGTATTGGTTCATCTAAAATGTCCATCTAGAATAGAATTTAAATCTGTACAAAAAATATGAAGTTAAACATGAGTCACATATACAAAGCGATTATTATCTGTGAAACAGTCCAGTAAGCAGGTTATTATAAAATATATGAAAAAAGAAACATCTTTCTAATTTTTCTTCTACTTGTCGATGGGACAATATTCTATAAAAATATATATTTAAATCGGCCTAATTTTCATTACTTCTTTTAGTTTTATAACCCTAAATTACTCCACACTTATATATTTAATATATGGGACGAAAAAGAAAACCATGAAGATGAAAGAGATGAGGTAAGTGAAACACATCACAAGATATATTAATGGTGCTACATATTATAGATGAAAGGTAATATCTTCAAATGCTCAAGTTATACAAAGTAGGGTAATATATATAGTTGTTATATTTTATTCTTTTTTATAAAACATAAAGAATACAAAAATCCTCAATTATTTATTTTAATTATTGAAAGAAGCCAATTGAAAGCTATGAGATAGATTTAGTAAAACACAAATGGATTGTACAAAGAAACTGAAATTAGACAAAATGAAGATTTCAAAAGAGAAAAGTCAGCCACATGATGCCAATACTGCATTATCTGCTACACTATGAGCTCTGACAAGTATATATTGGGACAAATTAAAATATTTAACAAATTCAGTTGTTTCGACTGTTCATTTGTTATTATTTTTTAATAATTATGATAATAATGCTAAATAAGCAATACTGCAAATGATAAATATTCACAAAATGTAATACTTAAATATTTTTTATACAACCCATATAACTTATTAATGTCATGAGAATAATTAAAATAGGTAAAAATTAGTGACAACTATATAGTAGGTCAGTAAAATGCGACTGCTAAAAACCAAACAAGATCAAACAAGTAAGCTGTGAAAACAATGCTGCAGGACACTCCAACAAACCTCCCTATATTTTACAGTTAATTGTTTGTGTAATTGAGTGAATCATTGCATTATTTCAATAAAGTAGTGAGTGGTATCTCTACACATCCAAAAATTAATGAGTTAGTGATTAAAAATTATTGCTGTAATAAAAACAATAAGTGAAGTGGTGTACAAACTTAATATTCCTAAAACTATAGTGTGAAATATAACTAAGCATTATGGGGAAACATGAAATATCTTAGGTAAAAGCCCAGATCATCAAAAAATATATTGGTTTTGAGTAATTTTAAGGGATGAACCAACATTTGACATAGGATTTGGTGATTATTGAAAAAAAGTTATTCACACTAGGAATAAGGTTCTTCATAAAGACTGTTTTAAATGGACCGTAAAACCTGTTTTTAAGATAAATCATCATTCTATATCCCAATATTTAGTTGCCAACAAAATAAACATTTTATTTACTTTACATAGATTACATTAAAAAAAATTATTAGACATAAAAAAAACTGTCAACTATCTGAATTATGCATGTGTTTTAGTTTGTCCAAATATATAGTTGTTAGGGCTCGTACTGCATACCATCTCCCAAGGATAATTAAATTTTACAGTGTAGTAAAGCATAAAATAAACTGTATTTATTTTTATTTTGCAATTTAAAACACTTAACTATTTTGTTTTATTACTGATTTTTCACAGTAGATATGCTGTGTTTAATAGGCAAGATGTTTAAACTATATACTACAGGAAATAACATTGTATATAATACACCTGACTTTAGTTTTATATTTAAAATAGTTTACTTAGGACAAATAAATGACAATCACGTCTTACCTGATCTAGAATGATGTTGGTGTCTAGTATTAGAAAATGGTTAAAGTCAAAGAGAGCACATTTGTTTTGATGAGTTGTACTTAGGTTTGAATCTACAGGATGGCATTTTTCACAGGTTGAAATTCCACAAAAGATATCATCTCGTATATAATGTTCCCTAACATTCTGAAAATATAGATATACATTAAAATCATACTATGAGAATAAAAACATGTATTATACACTCGGTTACCTTTAGAAAATGACCAATTTTTGTTTTTTTAATAAATGCTTTGGTAGTAAACATGTTTTTGGTGAATTAATATTTATTTTTTTAATTTAATCTATTCATTAATCATTGTAAATAATCCGTTTTGAAATTTTAGCAACAGCTTTGTACTTGTTGTAAAACTTTTGTGAGGTTATGACGAAATACAACATAAAAGAAAAAAGAAGCAGAAGTATCAGTTTTACTAGGTGTCTAGGTTAGGTGTCTAATAAATATTGATA
Organism: Diabrotica undecimpunctata; assembly: GCF_040954645.1. Lineage (NCBI taxonomy): Eukaryota > Metazoa > Arthropoda > Insecta > Coleoptera > Chrysomelidae > Diabrotica > Diabrotica undecimpunctata. Next base: position 174,092,574 of record NC_092803.1, on the reverse strand, counting down.
ACCAGCCACGTGACATTTTTAACATCAAAATATAACCAATCTTTCTTGGAGATATTGGTCCAAAGTCTGGAATAATCAATTTTTTTAGAAAAATGCTAAACTTTTTTCGAAAAAGGTCAGCTGATAAGGAACTCGAGAAACCTAAAATGTCAAATAATAATTGCCGCGATATTTCAGAATTAAAAGATATAATTTATGGTAAGCGTAATATCAATACTGTGACCACAGGGATTTAGTACTTTAATTTAAACATTTTAGATTTAATAAGAACAATAAAGGATCCTGAAAAACCAAGTACTTTGGAACAACTAGAGGTTGTGTATGAAGACGGAGTTATGGTAAAATATTGTTACATAAAATTAATTCAATTTGCAAATTAAATTTTTATATATTTGGATATTCCCATTAAAGAATTTTGAATAATAAAATGTTATGTTACAAATATGTAACGAAAATTTTAACAATGAATTCTGAATTTATGATTCTAGGAACTAGATGTCAAAGTTGGATTTCCAAACTACTTTAAAAATAGTTATACTTTTATAATAAACCAAGTCTGTTCATTTATTTTTAGCCTAATTTCCAACTTATTGATATCTGATATTGATATTCACTAATATTATCTTTATTCTGGATATTTCCTATTAACCACTATATATCTATTCAAGTTAGTTTCTTATTAGTTATTTTCCACAGCACTTATATAACCAACAATGTATATTTTCATAATTTACAAAAAAATTTCCTGAAAGTGTGGCATTTAACCCGACCAGAACCAATGAACATATTAAAAAAATTCAAATTCATTTATTGATGTAATTTTTTCAGTAACCTAACACATGTCAAAATAAAAGCAGAACAATAATAAAAATCTTAAATTCTTATTGGACAAAAACACATACTAGTTTGAGATCACTTTATATTCCTAAGAAAAACTTTAATTAATTCTCAAAATCAATAAAAAATTGCAATCAATTCAACAAATAAAAAAAGTCAATGAAAATAAATAAAAATATTGTGCACATTCTCTGCCAATTCAAATATTACTTTATTATTTTTAAGGAAAACCTTTAATTTATCTTTAAAACTTTCAACTGTCCCATAGTTATCAGGCAGTATGTTGTAAAATTTAATTGCTCAATGCCCTGATCCAGTTTAACACATCTTTAGCCTCCAATGGGCTGGAACAAGATCGTAGTGTTATGATCATGCACCTCTTCATGGGTGCATGAAGTGTCCCCATCCTCTTAACAAATATAAGGTTCTCATAGATATACAAGGAAGGCACAATAAGAATTCCCAGAGTCCCATAGGCCAATCTGCAATTGTCCCTAAACCTAAGGCCTGCAAGAACTCTTATAGCTTTACATTGCAAACCAAAGACTCTTAGCATTCCAGCCGAATGCCCCAGACCAAGATTGCGTATGTCAGAAGAGAGTGAAAATGGCATAACAAGACCTTGTGTGAAACACCTGATGCTAGATTTCTGAGCACATATAAGTTCTTTGATAGGTTTTTACTCAGATCAAGTCAAGGAACTTCATACTTGTCACATCTACATTTTCAGCCTGGGTACCCCTAAGAGCAAAAACAGCCCTGCTGGTCTTTGCTTCATTAGGCAGGAGCCTGTTAACACAGAACCACTCTTTGATGTCCAACAGTGTAGACCTGGAACCCCTAAGGGAGTCCTCAAGTGTGTCAGCTGCAAAGGAGACAGTGGTGTCATCAGTGAAGAGTGTGTATGTAGCATTTGATTCAATGCTTGTAAGGTCATTAACATATATTACAAATAGTATGGCTCCAAGGACAGAGCCCTGAGGAACACCAATATTAACAACACCTCAGACACCCTCACAGATTGTACCCTTTTCTCTAGGTGTGATTGGATCAACTTGACACTCTGTGGACAGAAGTTGTAGCTGTGTAGTTTTTTCAAGAGTATCCTATGGTCCATACAATCAAATTCCTTACTTAAGTCACAAAACACAACAGTGCTGAATTGTGTCCTATGAAAGAATTTCAAGATGCTGGACACTAGGTCAAGAATGCCAAGATTTGTGCTCTTTTCCTTCCTGAAACCGAACTGTAATCCTGAGAAATAATTGTTACTTTCAAAAAAATTTGTGATTTGCAAAGCCATGGCCTTTTCTACTATTTTAGAGATGACTGGGACCAATGCGATAGGCCTATAATTCTCAGGGATGTCAATTTCCCCGTTTTTAAATATAGGTGTTATAATAGCCTTTTTTAGAACTGAGGGAAATGTATCCTCTTTAAAGCATTTATTTATTAAGTGTGTAGGTGTGTGTGTGTTAAGGCTTATGATAATATTTTTATCATCTTAACAATGTTATCATTTAAGCCATATATATCACAACTTTTTAGGTTTTTTAAACTGTCTATAATTTCCCCGGTCTGATTGAATGATACTACAGAAAAGGAAAAGCTCTTTGAGGGATTTACATTGATGTTCTTCAAAAAATCCATATTTAATTCAGATATATCTTTTATTAAGTTGTGGGCAATTTGAGAAAAATGATTATTTAACTCATCTGCAGTGATGTTATGAGCCTAATATAGAGCCCCAGATACTCCTCATTGTCTATTTATGCTGTTGCACATGGTTATTGGAGGATTTCTTCTAGTCAAGATTACCCTGTCATTAGAATTAATATTTGCCTTTTTTATTTCATTTTTATACAGTTTTTTAAAATCATTTAGTATTTGTAAGTTGTCAGTTTTATATTGTCTGTAATACTCACTTAAAAAATTGACATGTTCTCTAATTACTCTTAGTTTGTTTGAGAACCATGTAATTTGCCCAGCTTGGTCTGACCTTTCTTTATAGACTTTTTGAGGAATTGATTTTGAGAAACATGATTCAAGAATGCCCATAAACTTATTAAACTTAAAATCTATAGAGGTGTTATTGTCAGAAACAAACCCCCTTGTCTATCCCAGACAGTTAATTATAAAATAAATGTTTACCTTTTTCACTTATAGCCCTTTGTTGGGTTGGTCTTTGTAACCTATAGCCCTTTTCTGAGTTGCAAACCTAAGCCCCCTGTGATCCGAAAACCCCACATTGATCACCTCAGTTGATTGGAGCATTACTCCAGAATCCAAAAAGACATTGTCACTGCCTCATTTATTGCCTGTAGTTGGAGTATATATATATATATATATATATATATATATATATATATATATACATATATATAGTTTTAACCAGATTAAAATTCTCAAAAACATCTTGGAGCTTGTGGGTAGATGTATTTTCAGTGAGAAAGTCAACATTGAAATCTCCAGCAACAAGGATTTGCTTGAGTGGGTTAAGTGTGCTTAGTATATTTCCTCCATGGATTCTAAAAAGGTGCCAAATGGCCCTAGAGGCTTTGGTATATAACTATCACAATCAGGTTAAAATCTTTAAGACATACACAACAATATTCATTACAAAAATCAATAATTAAAAATGAGTAAAAAATAGAACTTTTTCTTGCAAAAATGCAAAAATTCAAGGCTAAGCATCCTATGCACACGACTAGAAGAAGTAGTAGTTTTTGACAAGAGTTAGTGCGGTGGTGAAGGGTGGATCGCATGAGCGCTCCTTGGTGTTGACAGAACAGAAGTAAAATCTTGTTTCTTCACTGCATATACCAAAAAATTACCTGGATGTGCACTTATATTAGCATCTATATTCGTTGATGTTAAAGTATAAGTGATAGTTTTTCAACATATATCCTGGCTGGGATTCCCTCATTTTAATTATTTTTGAAGGTTATAATAGTTCCTAAAAGGAACTTTTAGGAACCTCAAATTTTCTAATTTTTTAAACTTATCTTATTAAATATCTTCAGATATTTAATAATTCAGCTTAAAATAGAGAGGCAATAAATTAAAAGTACCCAAACTTTTTTTTTGGTATTGTCAATGAAGAGAAGATGTCACCTAAATTAACAACTTCTATAACCGTATTCATTTTACAAATTCCCAATCGTCAATAGAACCACGTGTAAGCCAAACGGGGTCGTACTGATGTACGACCTATGTATCATATGATTTTTAAAAATATTTACTTTTGAAACTGTTGGTGTAAGAATTTCTTGAAATTTTATAATTATATCACAATTAAACTAAACTCAAAAAAATAACACGACCAGTAAATAACTTAACAATAACTATAACATAAATATAACACAATAGATTAACTTAAAAATCAACACGATACAATTTAAATTTAAAATTATGGCAAGTTGGGATCTGTAACATGAGAATCTGTCTCGCTTAAGGTAATAAATTATATTTAATAGCCTCTTGACGAATGAGACGGCGAATATCAACACGTGCTCATGTTTACTGATGGGAATTTGGTAAATGAATGAAATTTATTCATATTAATGACACATCCTCTGTATCTGCAAAAATATTGATGTTCAAATGCTTGAAAATACAGACCATATCAAAGCTGATAAAATCAAACAATGAAAACTGTACATTTAATTGTTACATTAAGTAAATAAGTTTTTTCTTTTATTTCACCCTATTTTTCTTTTCAGTGTTAATTATAATTAACTGTTAATGCAGGTATATATAAAAAATATCGTATGCCATTCATGTATAATTGCACTTGTCACATTAAGGACACTGCTTCGTATCATGCCATTAAACTGTATGTGCTTTAAAGGCTGTTGTTAATGTGCTATTATAAAAGTTAATAAAACTAAGTGCCTCATTTATATTGTAGGTTAAACACTCCAAAGCTAGAAATCTAAATATTGTAAGAATTGAATTTAATCCCACAATACCACACTGCTCTTTGGCAACACTAATTGGATTATGCATTAGGATTAAAGTCGAAAGAAGTATTCCTGAACCTATTAAATTGGATATTTATATAAAACATGGTGCACATACAACAGAGCAAGAAAGTAAGTTGCAACTGCTTTTCACATCTATTGTTTCTTCTTGGTCTTGGAGTGCTGTATTTTTTTTTGGTCTTAGGTTCAAGACCTATTTAGCCAGACAATTAGTTGGATAGACTGCTGGATTGGTATTTACTATCATATTGGCGAGTGTCACTATATTAACTGTTCCCAAAAAACAGATTTGATTATTTTTGCATACCACTGTCTTAAATTTTTAACCCATAATGTTCTTACTTGAAGCTGATAATACTCTTTTCATTATCATTTATCCAATAATCTATCTCAAAATCAGCTTGATCTGTCAGTATGTTGTCTCATCCACTGGCTTATTTATGCTTTGTAGTTGTGTAAGCTTTGTATGACCTTAGGTCTTCCCTAACTTACTATTTTTAAAGATTCTTTGTTTGACTCACATTTTCATTATTCTGGCTTTACAACCCTGCGTGGATCCTAGCCTTCTCAAGAATTTCTTGCCCATTTGTCCCTATACAACGCCTTCCTCTGCCAAGCGTATATTCCCATATTTCTGATGTCTTCATCGATGTTGTCAAGGAACCTTGTTCTGGGTCTTCCTCTTCTTCTCTGACTAATGAGTCTACAAGGAGCGTTTTTCTAGCTGGATCATTTTGTTCCATTCGCATTACATGCCTATCCACTTCAGACATCTTTCTTAATATGTTTTACAATATCTGGTTGCTGGTGTATTCTATAAAGTTCGAAGTTATATCGTCTTCTCCACGCTCCATTGTCATTTACCGATATAAAGATTTGCCTTAGTACTTTTCTTTTGAAATATCCTAACATGTTTTCATTACTTTTCGTTAGAGTCCAGGTCTCTGAACCAAATGTTAGGACTGGGCGTAATATTGTTTTGTAGAGTTTTAGACATCTATATTTTACTGTTGTGATAAACCTCCATGATGTTCAATGAGTTCTATATATTTTCTTCTTCAGAGAGCATGTTTGTTTTGTGTTATTTTATAGTTAGGTTATACTTGCCTTTAGATTTATTTGCCTTATAGTTTTAGTCATAGACATATCACTACATATAATACAAGATAGACTGACTGCTGGAATACCTGCATCTCTGTCTAATGGCTCGAATTTATCAACCATGTGATCTTCTCATTGGTCATTTAGGTCACGTGGTCGATAAACCTGGCAACTGAGGAAGAGATGTAGGGACTGCTTTGCGTCAGTTTTCTCTGTCGCAGTGGGTAAACGGGCTGGTATTGCAACAATCAGTCTGTCTTGTATTATATATGTCTATGATTTTAGTATATAAATGTTTTGTTAGCAGGTTATTTATTAAGCTTTTTTTTTGTTCCCCATGATTTTTAATTAATACATTAATATTGTTACATTTCTTTTCCCCCTCCATGTCAAATGCTTCAATTGTTTACTACAGATATGTACATTATATTCGTTTTTTATTATAAGTAAACGTGTTTCTTTATTTTTAGTAAATAAACAAATAAATGACAAAGAAAGGATAGCAGCCGCAATGGAAAATCCCAATTTAAAAGAAATGGTAGAAAACTGTATTGTAGAAGAAGACTGCTGATATTTTAAGTTTGACTTTACATATTTTAAATATTTATATTGTACATAGTTTGTATAGGTTCTATGGTTTTTAATGTTTTTATCAATAAAAAGTATTCCGGTTTATAGTAGTATTTTTGGATATTTTCAATGAATCTGGAAGGGATCTGGACATCTATGCACTTTTTTCCTTTTTTCTCCAAAAAAACAAGGCTAGCCAAGTTAAAACACTGTTGAGGTTTCATAGAAAAACTTGTATAAAGTCACTCTCTAAGGTCAAATCGCCGTTATGATAATGGGTATTAATAAAATGAAGCTATTTTGGTAAGCGTCTAACGTAAGTACCACGTTTGGTATCCGCAACTTTTTCTCATATCCGACCAGCTTTTAAAACAAACAACTTTTATTGTATTATAAACATTTTCAATAGATAAGGTGTAAAAATCCATATTATCTCTTTTAGTTGTGAATTTAAAAGCGTAAAATAGTTTTCATTGTCTGTTAAAACAAGTAGTTTCTTACAGAATGCCTAAATTTTGCAACATCTATAGTAAAATTTTCATCAGAAGAATTCAGCCCTGGTTCTTACGGACAATTTATATTAAATTGCAGATTGGCACTCCTACCTCCGAGCTTCCCCCTAAAAGTCCCCTCGTGTGGGAAAAAAACCGAAAACATCGATTTACCAAGAATCTGTACGCCATAGAAAAAAATGTTGGGCGATTTTTGCCATTTTTTACGAGAACATCTCATTTCTAATGAGATCAATAAAATTTATCACTTCCACTGACCGGTCACTATGGAATTTTCATTAGTATAGCCTAATCTTCAAAACCCAGAGCAGGAAATTTCGAGTTTTGGCAACAAATATAAGGCATTTGAAATGCGCCTAAAAAACACTGAATTTAAACTTTCATCTTACAAACAATCTAAAACGTTTAAAACTGCTTCTTTGTCACTGCACAAGTACGTTTTTCGAAACTACACAACTTCAGCTACAAATTTCACCCAATTCCATCTTCGTGTAGGCATTTCCCGTGGCGTGAGATCGTTTGTAATGTGAAAGTTTAAATTCAGCGTTTTTTATGCATATTTCAAATGCCTCATACGAGTTTCCCAAACTCAAAATCCAATTTCATGTTATATATTTTGAAGATTAGGCTCTAACAATGGACATTCCACAGAGACCGTCAATCGAATACTCTTCTACAACTTCAATCGAAATTAATAAATTGTTTTGTATATAAACGTTTGTATTTTCAATATAAAAGAATGTTTTTAATTACGCCCTACTCATCGATACTGCATAAAAGTTATTTCATAATAAAGACTAGAGTATCTACTATCATAAACTGGTTTCAAAGTTTTCACAAAATAAAATAAAACTGAAAATACTGTCAGTAGTACAAGCTGATTCATGAATTTGATATTTAATATTAAAAAAATTGTTGAATGTTGACTACATATTTTCCTTTGGCATATCCATAACTACCCCATTCACATCGTACAAAAAAGTAAGTAAGTATAGTAAAAAACGCAGCCAAAACGTGTTATGAGTAGGTGCTGTAAAATTTGTTTGGTAAGGCTATTTAGGGTGGGGATGGTTTCACATGATGTCACCAACAGAAACTTGGTTTATGGACAAGAATCGGCACGAAATGCTAATTTTTGAAATTACCATTTTTGGTCAGCTTTTTATGTAAAATACCACTCTGTGCGGCGTTACATACTTTAAAAAATGATTAAAGGAAGACATTGAAGTAGCAGCGAAAAATGAAATAGGAACAGAAATGTGTGCCAGTAAAAATCATTGTTTTGACGATGAATGCAAGAACGCAACAAAAGAAAAAAATGAAGCCTACAGAAAGATGCTTACCCGACGAACTAGAACAACTGTAGATAATTACCAGATAAAGAGAAAAGAGGATACACAAAAGAAAAAAACGAAACCACCTAAATGAGGAACTTAAATATATAGACAACCTCAACAGAGAGAAAGAATTCAGAGCATTCTATAAGAAAGTTAAAATCAACAGAAAATAATTCAAAGCAACCACAAGACAATACAGAAGTCAGAATAGCGACCTATTAACAACAAGGAAAGATGTATTGAATAGGTGAGTGGAATACTTTAACCCGGCACTTATTATAGAGGAAGAAGAAAACCTGGAAGACGAAAGAAATAAGGTACGGGGAAAAGACGAGAGGGAAGAGGAACCACCAACGATTCTTGAAGTTAAAGATGCAGTTAAAAAGCTAACCAGAAACAAATCATCCAGCAAATACAGCAGCTTATAAATGAAATATGGACCGTTATAAAAGAATACTTTGCACCATACACAAAAAAAAGAAATCTTTGAATGCTTTAACCACAGAGGAATTACGTTTCTAAATCATCATCATCATCAATCAGCCAATCGCGTCCACTGCTGGACATAGGCCTCCCTCAGTTCTTTCCAGTGTTCTCTACACTGGGCCGCTTGTAGCCAGTTTCCCGCTATACGTTTTATATCATCGGTCCATCTAGTCGGTGGTCGTCTTCGGCTTCTTTTATAGTTTCTGGGCCTCCATTCCATAATACGTCTTGTCCACCGTCCATCTTGTGTTCTGACTAAGTGCCCTGCCCAGTTCCACTTAAGCGTCGTGGTTCTTTCGATGCCGTCTTGAATTCCTGATCTTTGCCTGATTTGTTGGTTTGTTATGTGGTCTCGAAGGTTACACGGTTGAGGTTATTGCACTTTCCATGGCTCGTTGTGTAACTCTGAGTTTATTCGCAGATTTTTGCGTGAGTGTTAAAGTCTCTGCTCCATAAGTTTGTACAGGCAAAACACATTGGTTATAAACCTTTCGCTTGAGACACATGGGAATTGAATTTTTTAGAATATGGCTTAATTTGCCAAATACTGCCCATGTCAGGCCTATTCGCCTCTGTATTTCATGTGTTTGATTGTCTCTGCTTATTTTGATCTCGTGTCCCAGATATTTGTTAGTGTCTGTTTCTAAATGCAGCGTATAAAATATTTTCCACAGTACTATGTCACCATATGCAGAACGGATAGTAGGATAATACCAGGCTGGTTTTAGAGGTGGTAAATCGACAATTCATCAGATTGCAACCCTGAAACAAATTTTGGAAAAACATTGGAATATGGCATTGATACTCATCACATATTTATAGACTACAAAGCAGCCTACGACTCTGTGAATAGAAGAGAGATGTTCAAAGCAATGAAAGAGCTAGGAATACCAAATCATTTGGTAAATTTAACAGAACGAACTCTTGAAAAAGTTGAATGTAGAGTACGAATTCAATGGGAACTGTCTAAACCTTTTAAAACAACTAATGGGCTGCCCCAGTGACAACACCAACAAAACGAAGTACATGAAAATAAGCAAGCGACCACTTGTTATAGAAAACGACGTCATCGAAGCAGTTAACGAATTTGTATTCCTGGGAGCGCTCCTTAACACTGAAAATAATACTATCGCAGAATTTGCACGGCCAACAGATGCTATTTTGGGCTCAATCTCCTCCTTAAATCCACAATTACATCAAGAAATGCAAAAATAAAACTCAACAAAACAATAATACGCCCAGTCCTAACATATGGTTCAGAGATCTGGACTCTAACAAAAAATAATGAAAACATGTTAGGATGTTTCAAAAGAAAAGTACTAAGGAGAATCTATGGAGCAGTGAATGACAATGGAGTGTGGAGAAGACGATACATCTTCGAACTTTATTGAATACACCAGGAACCTGATATGGTAAAACATATTAAGATAGGACGTCTGAGGTGGATAGGGCATGTAATGCGGATGGGACAAAATGACCCAGCTAGAAACACGCTCCTTGATATACACATTGGTCAGAGAAGAAGAGGAAGAAAGAACCAGAACAAGGTTCCTTGATAACATCGATGAAGACATGAGAAATATGGGAAATACGGGCTTGGCGGAGAAAAGCGATGGATAGGAACGACTGAAGAGAAATTCTTGAGAAGGCTAGGACCCACACAGGGTTGTAAAGCCAAAATGATGATGATGATGGTTTCACGTCGCTAACCTCGTTATTAATGGAGATATCTTTATTCAATGTGGACTAAAATACTTTATTTTTGGTACGACATTATGCACAAATTTGATCTAAAGTTTCATGTAGAATTCAAAAATCAAATAAAAAATATTAGGTTTTATTTAAAATAACTAAGTTAAAGTCTACTTTCGGTTTAACACAGGAAGTGTTACATTGAGGACAACATTATATTTAAACTCAGCGTCATCTAGAACCTACAGTTTCGTAATTTCAGATTTTTAACATAACTGTCTCCACCATTACTTTTAATCAAAACTTGTTGCGCCATACCCTGTTTAGTATATGGGATTTAATATCATCATCATTGGCTCCACAACCCATGGTGGGTCTTGGCCTGCTCAAGGGTAAGTCTCCATTCGCTCCTATTCTTCGCCTTGGCTTTCCAGTTTCGTACTCCCAACATTCTCAAGTCTTCCTCCACCTGATCCTTAAATCGTGCTCTGGATCTGCCTCTCCTTCTCACTCCATCTATTCTTTGGTTATAAATATGGGATTTAATACTTACAATAAAACAAACTTTGTCTATTGCAAAATCTTTTTATTTGTTTAAATATGTGTATATAAAAATAACATATGGCAACATTTTATATTATATCAGAAACAAAAGTCAAATCGAGTAAAATTTTCAATAAATATGGTTATCAATTCATCATCTTTTTATAAAAAAGAAAAAAATTAAAATGGACTAAAATACTCCATTTCATAATTTATGTTTATGTTACATTAATGAATGTAGGATAAAAATCGATTAAAAATTAATTAATTAAAATAATAGGATATATTACAAAAAGAAGAACTTGTTCCTAAATAAAACAATTTAAAATTTTTCCAACAAAATGATAGAAAGGTTAGTTAAATAATTCTTTTCATACAAATTTTAGGTAGTGTGTTTAACCCAGTAATTGTAATTAAATAACTTAAAAAAATTAAGAATGTCAATTTCAAAACAATAAAATGTATATATCTGTTATTCAAGCCAGATAAATTTAATATCGTTATTTTACTTGCTAATAAACGAAAATAAAATAATATTCCCATTATAAAAAAAACACACACATTTATAATTTACGATAAAAACGAACGTAGATGTTAGTAGCGGACATGTTGATGCAGCTATGACTATTAACAACCAAAACGAAGCTGTGAGGAAGTTCATTTTATAGTTAATACCCCAACAAAAACATATAAGGAGAAATAAAAAGATGCATGTATATAATATCTAGCCAGTAAAAGTTTATCTCAAAAACAACATAATTTGGATACAACAAAAGAAGCTTATTGACGGTTGAGGAGTGGAGATTAGCGAAAGAATCTACTGTCGTTATTTATCACCGTCTAGCACATGACGTCGGTTGGCGCAAGGCTCCATAATTTGTTATGCTATATAGTTATATTCCCTGATCCCATATTATTTGATATGTCCTAAGCCCTCATCTGATGATTAATCTTGACTTTCGAATGGCTTGTGAGGCTATCTTTTAATATATTATACGCCTTTCTCATCACTTTGGTCATGACTAACTGAAGGTTCTGAACCATGCTAAGTTACGCGTAGGTCGGTAATGCAGATTCCAATACTTACCGACATTCCAAGCATATCATACTGTGCTGTACGAAGACTGTACAGGACACTGACAATTATATTTGAATCAGAGGCATAAGCGCTAACCAAATCGAATGAATCCTCTCTATAAATTAAAAAAAAGAGTTACCCCAAATTTTTGGAGCGGTTTTGAAGACAGAACATGGAGTCGCAGATACAACTTTGCGCAACAGAACATATATAAGTCGAAAGACATTATTACTATAATGAAACAATTTCATCTACAATGGGCAGGGCATGTAGCCCGGACACTAACAAAGAATCACAAACGCGCAACCGGTGAGTACCAGAAAACGTGGTAGACCATAGCTCAGCTGGATTAGACTGAATGATGGTGAGAAAATCAATGCTTCCAATTGGAAAATTCAAGCACAGAACATTATCAACAGTAAATTTAGGAATGTCGAGGCCCTCTAACGCTGTAGCTGCACTGACGATCATATGAAAGTTAGCGACAGAAAAATAGCTCTTGTGATTTTATACACACTACATTTCACACTTACTAAAAATTAACATACTGACATTATAAAAGTTTAAACACTTAGATATGTCAACTTACCATTACATAATCAATTTGTTAAACATCGTTACAAAAATAAAATAATAAATTAAATTACATCGTTATGAAAATTTTACCCAATTTTTAAGTACACTTAAGAGCTAAAAACAACTAATGAAAATATTCTAACATTCACCTCTACTGTGCGAAGTTAAGCAAACCGCAGATCACACCGCAGATTTCACCTCCAAATAAAAATTATAATATTAAAATATTTTGTGAAACTATTTTTTTCTATTTATCGATTTCCTTTTATTAACACAATTACATTGTACTGAGGAACCGCAAATATTAATTTTGGCAAAACCATTTGATTTGTGATCCACGGCAAGATTTTCCCTATATTCTGGAATGGGCATGAAAAAGCATCAGCAGAAATAAAATCTTTTATTATTTATTTGCTTAAACATATATTAAAGCTGTCAATTCTACACAATATAGCTGCCAAAGTGGCTTAAAAGGCAAACAAAAATTTAGAAATTAAAAAATTGACAGATTATAAAAGTAACGAGTCAATTTAACGAAATGTTGAAAAAAGCCGATGTTTTTTTAAATTAAACAACTTACAGATTAATTGAATTATATAATGGAAACTTACAACACCTCTCAAATTTTTAATAAAAAAAGTTTGGCATACTAGATTTCATTTTAAAGCTCTTTTCAAAATTTATTAAAAATATTAAAACTAAAATCATCTTTAACATATACATACAAGCTTTTTTATCATTTAACCTTTGGGTAGTGGCGTCACTGCGTGAGAGACCAAGTAGACTGTTTTTTTATGTTGGTATTAAATTAATATTAATTATTGTAAGGAATCGAACGTTTCAGTTCCATCATGGACCGTTGTGAATGACGGTTAGTCGTCGTATTGCCGTTACAGTGTAATAGTGTGGTATAGTAAACGAGCTTTCGGATGTCTCAGACCGGCGCCACTAATATCGTTACAAAATATTCTTAAATAAACTCTTATATATTTGTACATTTCTCTAATTCTAACTAAAAGATTGTTAGATTTTAGCAATGGGGGATTACGACCACGGGCAAGCTTACTTGCAGAAACTTTTAGTAGGACTAGATATTAGTAAAATTGAATCAGTGGCATGCGAAGATGAATCAGAGGAAGAGGAACAGGACATTGAGGAAATTATAAATAACGACAGTAAATCAGAACATGAGATATCAGATGCAGATGAAACAGTTGCGGTTCGTCAGTCTGCCCGTCTTTTCTATATAGGTATGTTAAAAAACTAGAATATGTATTAGAAACTCATGATAAATTTTTATTGTTTTAGTCAAGAACGCTCAAGAAGCATCCTCCAAAGCCAAGAACCACTAGAAGACAGGATAAGATAATAATTCGCTTACCAGGGCCTAAAGAGAGTACTAAAATTTTAAAGGACGCTGTCGGGATTTGGAATTATTTTGTTGGACGACACGATAATTGGTATCATTGTCGACAATACAAATAATGAGCACATAGCCTCCATTCAATACAACTATTCGCGAGAATGCACTGTCGCTATAATAAATACGGACTCAAGATATTTGCAGTTTGCGATTCAAAAGTATTTTACACTTCAAAAATGGAAGACTATGTGGGATCCCAACCCGATGGCTCATATAAATTTTCTAACAAACCTTGTGATGTGGTTTTAAGATTGTGCAAACACATTTCTGGTTCACGCGTTAACTTGACAATGAATAACTGGATTACATCAGTTCTACTTGTGGAAAAGTTGCTTCGGGATTACAAAATAACTACAATTGTAACGCTAAGAAAAAATAAAACAGAACTGCCAGTCGAGTTGTCAAACCCCACTAAACGTCCAATCCAAAGCATGTTTGGCTTTACAGAGGATATCACCATCGTTTCTTATATCCCAAAGCAACGCAAAAATGATGAAAATGAAAAAAAAAAATGATTTTAATATTAAGCATGCACTATCATGATGATATTGATATAAACGGTGGTGATAAATCTAAACCAGTAATAGTCTTCTTCTAGTTCCATGACCGTTATCGATCGTTGGATATCATGTTGGCTACCATATTCGCTATCGTGACTTTATTGACAGTAGCTCTAAATAACGATGTAGTTGATTTTCCATACCATTGTCTTAGATTTTTCAGCCATGATGTTCTTCTTCTACCAGGACCACGATTACCTGTAGTAATAGTCACTACATATAATAATACAAAAGGGGGTGTTGACACGTTGTGGATAAGTTGTGGGCTATTTACAACTGCTCCCGGAAGAGCAGAAGATGGCTCATGGTGATATTCTACACATTATTAAATGTTGCAGGAATACTCAGGTGATATATGAAGCAAACAACGGAGACGACATTTCTTAAGAGCTTTAGCAAACGCATTGTTTCATTCACATTTGAAAAGGAGAGCAGCTCTTAGCAATCTTCCGAGGACGCTGAAGCTGAGACTTATGGAAGTAACTCGAAGTGCATCTTCTTCTAAATGTGCCTATCTCCTAGAGATGTTGGCGACCACATTGACCCCCTCTTATTCTATTCACAGCAGCTCGAAATAAATCAGTTGACGTGAGACCAGTCCACCTCCTAAGATTAGCCAGCCAGGATATACGCCTACGTCCAGGGCCTCTCTAACCTTCAATTTTGCCTTGTAGAATCAAGTGTAAAAGTCGCTATTTTTTATTTTGCATCTACTGCGGCTAAAGAAAGAATAGAAAAACTTGCTACAAATGCAATGCATTTATGTGTTTAGAGAAGATATACATACACACGGGTGTATGTCAGAACTGTACGAAACTACAATAAAAGTATACCGTTTTATTGTTTGTAGCTATTTGTTGCATTTATGTTCATTTAACATTTTTAAATAGGTATATTGTGTTACGTTTGTTTATTTTTATTTCATAAAGAAAAATTAATAAACATGACATTTTTTGTTCAATAACTACATATTTAAATCTTTCTTCTGTTTAGTTTGATAAAGTTTAAAATATTTTTTTACTAAAACATCTTAATATATTTACCTATTCTAAATTCCTACAAAATAAAAAAGAAAAACCCTCTATTTCTATTTTTTAGACCCACCGGGGCAACTAAACTTGTAAGAAACTATGGCGCCACTACCCAAAGGTTAACAGTATATTATCCATAGTTCTTTATTTGTTTTGTTTATTTGACCAATATAATCTGCAAATAAATCGTTAATATATTTTTATAAAAGATTGTAATTCTAAAAACAGTTTCTTGTGATATTTATGTTTCCTCTTCATACAGTAATACTGCTTTCAAGTTAGTTTGGAAAATACTAATTTTTTTCTCTTATTGATGTTGAATGTTTATTTCAAGCAACGATCATTTGGGCACATTTTCAAAGAAATGGCATTAAACTGACCATTTAGAAAAGTCTACGATATATGATCTTATGTGCCATAAAAATTCATATAAAATAAAAATAACTAATATTAGTATTAGTAATTAAAAATCTTTGGTTAAAATTCCTATCAAAAAAAAAATTTAACAATTGTTTCAAGTTGCCAATAATACATAATACGTTAATCAATACTTTTTAGGGTTTAAATTTTGTATACTCCATAGACATGATAATGATAAAATAAAAAATATCACATTGGAGTACAAATTTATAACCGATTATATTTCTGCTGATATCAAAGAATAAATGGCTAAATACTATATAATAAATAGTTAACAATTGAATATGAACAGCTAAGGGTTAGTTGAACCACTATAACTAATAAACATGCAAGGAATATATGTAGCGAATCATAAAACCGCTAAAAATTTAACCTAAATTTTGGAAAACACCGATTAGTAAATTTGTTTATATAAAGTCTTATAATAAAATGGTGTATATAAATGTTTGTATAAAAACTGGTGACAAAATCACGTTAGGGGGACGAAGTATTTAATCTTAAAAATATTAGTTTTATTTCTCAATACATTTGCATCGTCGATTTGCTGCCCATTATGTAAATTTGCTATTTTTTAAGATTAAAGTGTTCGTTTAAGTACGGTCATCTTTAAAAATAAACAATTCTTCGTACCTTTTGATTAATAAATAAGTACATATTTATTTAGCGTAGTAATATTGTGCCATATACTTTATCTGCGGTAAATATTAGAATTAAATTTTGTTTAAGTACAAATTATTACAATTTTAAGTATCAAAATTATACAGGGTGATTCTTTGGGAGTTCCAATTAGATGTTTTAGATAAATATGACATAATTAATATCTGGAAATTTAGAATGACTGGGATTTTAGATATATGCTCAATTAATCTAAAATAATTAGAGCCTACTGGCCCCTTACGTTATTCTAGACGTTGTCTAAAACTTGCTTATTTTAAATATAACACCCTGTATATTATTACTCATTTCGATAGAACAACTCTTTAGAATTATCTCAATGTCAGGTTATACGACCTTATACCGAGTGTTAAACGAGATATGACCAATTTTAACATATGTTCAATAACATAAAAGTGTCCGATTTGACACCCTCTATCTTTATAAAAACATATAATAGCAAACATTTTGTTGGTACCATTTTTTTAATATCGTCTATTTTTTTATAGTATTTATTTGTTGATAAAATAGTATTTAATATATAAGGTGATTTAAAACGCGTGCCTAAAAATTTCTTAAAGTCGATTTAAACTCTTACTAATAATAAGAAGAAAATAGAAAGCACGGATTTTGTAAAAGTTGTATCTTAGGCATTATTCTCTTTTAATAGTAGTACTATTTTTGGATTTATAAGTCATATATTAGAATACTCTGTCTCAATACAAATCATTTTTGGAGTAACCATCTCTCCTGTATACTGTTCATGCCGTATCTGGCTCTGGAAAAAGTAATACGTATGTCACAAATCGTAACCACTGGTTTAATATATAATAAATCAGTGGAAATCCTGGACTATGCTGATGATATCAATATCGTTGGGAGAACGGAAAACGCTGTACGAGAGGCGTATGTAGCATTAAAAGAATCAGCTACAAAAATGGGTTTAATAATAAACATCAACAAAACAAAGTAGATGAAAATAAGCACGCAACCACAAATACTAAGACCACTTGTTATAGAAAACAACGTCATCGAAGCAGTGAACGAATTTGTATACCTGGGAGCGCTCCCAGTTAACACTGAAAATAATACTACCGCAGAATTTGCACGGCCAACAGATGCTTTCGAAAGAAAAGTCTTCTTCTTATAGTGCCGTGCACCTATAGTGCGTTGGCGAATTATCTTAAGGCCAGACGTATGTCTTTTGAGGCATGCAAAAGATCGAAAGAAAAGTACTAAGGCGAATTTATGGAGCAGTGAATGACAATGGAGTGTGGAGAAGACGATACAACTTCGAACTTTATATAATATACCAGGAACCGTTTCAAAAGTATGGGTAGATAAACATATTACAAAGATCTCGATAAGCCTTTCTAGAAAGATATTCTACTGGCTTAAATGCTCCCGCAGGAAAGAGCCACAGATTAATAATCACGCACATTGGTAGCGAACATGGTTTTGTGGAGAGTGGTTTATTTGAGTTCGTTTTAAAATCCACTGAAGATGACCACAAAGAAATGCACTCCGATATTTTTGAGGATTACTTTTCTCAGTGTATATATCTTTGGATGTCGTTAAAATGAACAAATTTTTAAACAGTTTTGACAAAGCCATTTCAAATATTCGTAACTTAGATCGTCCACCTTCACCACCGAAGAAGCGCCATCAGTCAGTATCATATTCTGCACAAACAAGAGAAGTGTATAATATCCTGATTAATCAGGCCATAGATAGGCTTCATTTTATGGAACATCTTTCGGCTTCAAAACTTTTTTTTCTGAAAAATTCAACGAATATGAAAAAGACTTTTTTACCGATGATATTATAGAGAACCTACAACTGTTTTCAGAAAGAAAAATTCAAAGTGAATTGTGTGTTATTTATGGTAGAAAAGATTTTCATCATGCGGGAAATGCATTTGCAATCTTACAACTTCTTATCGATAGAAACCTGATCGAATGTTTTATTGTTGTTGTTATTAAATTTAATCTGTACAATTCCAATTACCAGTGTCGAAAGTGAACGTTGTTTTCTACATTGAAAAGGATTAAATATTTACTGAGAAATACAATGCAGCAGCACAGACAAAATTCACTTGCTATGTTAAGCTTAGAAAAGGAGTTGATTTCCACAATATCAGACTTTAATGCTCGTGTTATAGATGTTTTTGCAAAAGACAAAAATCGAAAAATTAATTTTTGTATAAATGAAATGAATAAACTGAATAATTGAACACAAAAACACCCACACATTTTTACATTATTTTTAAAGTTTAAATTTTGTTTCGCATCTTTTGCATTTGTAAATTTCGTAAAGGCGCATTGATTTAATGTATTGCATACGGCAAAAAACTTATCTCATATTTATTTTATATGTTATTTATATAGGAACAACAGTAATAAATCATATCAAATTTAGACAAAAAAGAGCGATGTCCCCATTGCCTGCGGCGCTTATTCCACGTTTCTATAATTACATTCCTTAATTGAACACCTTTTTAAATTACCACGAAAGGCCACTCTCATAAATATTAAATATCTCAATAACTATTAGATTTGGCTAAAGGAAGTAATAAACAAAACTTAGGTAATAGTTAAATTTCTTTCGAATAACGACGTAACATATAGGGTGATCCATTTACGAGAGTTGAGAAATTTTTAAGTACGCGTTTTGAATCAACCTGTGCATTAAATATTATTTTATCCACAAAAT
The DNA here is from genome assembly GCF_040954645.1 of Diabrotica undecimpunctata. NCBI lineage: Eukaryota > Metazoa > Arthropoda > Insecta > Coleoptera > Chrysomelidae > Diabrotica > Diabrotica undecimpunctata. Next base: position 174,073,059 of record NC_092803.1, on the reverse strand, counting down.
GTTTCAAAATACACCAAACTAAAAAAATTGTCTCGAACAAAATGTTCGCAATTTTAGTATTTATAGAGATACTTCTCTTATAAATCTTTTAAGTTTTACAAAACAATAAACTGTCATTTATTGTGCCATTTTCGCAAACACCATATAACTACGCTAAATGTATAATAAAAACCAAATAAAATACCATACAAGTTAAAATTAAATACGTGTATCAAATATTACGTCCTAGTTACAGTGAAAGGCACATATTAATCACCGTTTCAACAATGGTGTGTTCCTAAACACAGCATTAACCTAAATCCATTAAAAGCCATAAATATTTTTATCAAATAAAATAAATTGTATAAAAAATATTAAAATACAAGTTTTGCATGTGCGAATAAGTAATAAAATTACTTAAATGTTGTTTATGTATTATAATATATTCGAACTGGAGATGGGCTTAAAACGACATGACTAAATGTTAATAGTCTAATGCAAGTACAGTTTCAATAGAAACCGTGTCTGATAACTTATGAAGTTCATCAGTTCAAAGGAATATTCACGTTTCATATTCCCAAATAAAACAAAGAATCAGTACACAGTGTGAAAATCTACGACTATAACATCCTGCAATTTGTGGATCTGCTATTCAAACACCTATATAATTCTACAAAAATTTTCAAATATTAGCAAATAGTTAAGTATCTGTCAAAAATAGTTATCTCTTATTGGACAGTTTAGAGAATTATCCATAGACTAAACCTTAATTTTAATCCTCAGCGAGACTGTGGTTGATTTGTTAATATCTCCATGACTTTGTTTATATTTGGGAATATATTGTGCGCATATAAATTATGAGTATAACAAAAGACAATTATTATTAGGAAGTTTTGTCGCGTATATTTTAAAAGCTTCCGTTTTAGCGGCGTATGTTAAATAAATTTTGGCAACGAAACAGTGGCTGTTGCAAGTCTATCTGAATAGTAGGTAATATGAACTCACACCTAACACATACGCCACTAAATGAATGCCGAGCTTTCAATAGTCCACCGGAGTGAGGAGTTCGGTGACTCGAGGCAATTCGTCATAACCGGCTATACCATCATTATAATTGGCTTTTGTTTATATATATATATATATAATTATGAGTAAATAATAACTAGTAGGCCCTACTCTAATTTGAATATATTTATATATAAAAATTAAAATGTTTCGAGTTTTACTCTTGCACTCCTCATTTGACTATCGTTAATTTTACATTTTCAAGTCGTTGAAAAACGTTTTACGAGTTTTAATTCTAGTAGAAATGCTTTTGAATAAATTTGGTATTTTTAACTCAGTCCTTTTTCGTTGTATCTGTTAAATTTCACGAAAATTATATTAGTCCAATGATTAGAATGATTAAGATATAGTGCTCCAATTTTACATAACGAAATATGCATGTAGTAAAAAATATTTAATAATAAGACAGTGTAACGCCGTAGCTACTTTGTCATGTCACTCGTTTGCCACTAGGTGTTATAGATAAAATGTATAAGTGACTCTTTTTAAATGGATGGCTCCATAATTGTGACTAAAATTCTGATGGAGAAGGCATTAGAAAAGCGTTCAATGTTTTTAGTTTTGATTTCAATAATTTTGTTGTTCTTATTAGTAAGAGACGCGTAGATATTTTAATATCAGTAAACATTATAAGCAGTGGGAAAATCAAGTAACTCTATGGAAATGTATTTTAACAAGAACTAGGAACTGTAAAATAACTACATACTACTGTTCTGATCGGAGCACTATATTTAATTTGTATTATAATATATTATAAGGCAGTGGATGCTAAAAACACGCAGAAACTTCTACTATTCTGAAATATCTAATGTATAACCGACTAAACTTATTGAGACTTAACCAAAAATTGTATATTAGTAAAAGTATGCATATGAATTCAGGTAAAATATAAATTTAAGTGTTTAAAAATAATAAAGTCCCAACAAACTGGTTAAAGTCCAATCGTATTTATCGCATGTAAAAGAAATTTAACAAATCTCATTACCCTCTTAATTTGCAAGTATCCCGGAATCGTTACCAAGTTATTGTAACTATATTTTGTATACGAAGTGCCAAATGACATTTTCCAAGCAACAGAAATTGTGTCACAAGTGTTGCTTTTTTGCTTATCAGCATCCATTTTACCTTCTTGAAGGCTCACGTCATAGTCGTCACTGACTGCATTAAACGTTTCCATTGCCTGTTGTAATTCATCTGTGCTACTGGCCAGGGGCACCGTGTCATCGGTATGTCTTAATAATGTTCGTTAACTCACCGTATATTGTTATACCCTCTGTTATACACCCTTGTAGGACACCTTTTTTGATCCCCACACTTTCTGTGTTACTGTAAAAGATAAAATAATGAAAGATTTCCGAACCGGTTTATGGAATGTATACCACTAACAGCAGAAAACAAGGAAGAGCCACGAAAAGGAATAACTAAGGCGAGACTATTTTATACTCCACAAAATATTTGAACCGGTTCAAGCTTTAGTTGTAAGAAGCAAAAATAAACATGACGCCAGTAAAAAATAGACGACCAAGACTAATATCAAATTTGGTGTCTAAATTTGAGAGAGAGATTGGTAGATCTCTTAGGCAGGTATCTTACAAGGATAGAACAAAACTGAAAGACTTTTCTTTCTTGCTATACTGATGTGGTAAAAGATTACAATTAAAAAAAATTTCCTTTCAAAGACAGTCATTATGCATCAAATATGATTCTAAACTAGACGCTATTTATAAAAAGTGATTGATGTTTAGAATCAATTTCCCAAGCAAAAAGAATGTCGTAACCACTATATAAATGAGAGGGAGTGGGCTAATAATCAAGCTGCACACTGGGACCCAAAAACAAACTAAGAGGAAAACGAGATTTCAATATATACTCTTGTAATTATTAATTGTCAAAATTTTTATCGAGTTTTTGAAGCATTTTGCTATTAACCTAAAAATATTTAATCAAAGCCAACACTCCGATTTCGAGAACAGTCCCACACATTTCAATACCTTCAAATTCAAAGCGAATCAAAGAATAGACATAAATCGATGCTTGATATGACACATTATTTGCAATGTTAATATGTCAAATTTAATATGAAATTGTTAAAAAGTGCTCAGTATATTAACTCAATATCACAAAATGCTAACCACACTGTCAAAATAATTTTATAAAAGACGATTAGGAACTCCTTAAAAACTACTGGTTTAAGACTAGTTTAAAAAATGTTTCATAAAAGAATTTTCATTTTTTAATTATGTTCATACATTATATTCATAGTATTATCACAGAATAAATAAAAATCAGAATGCCCACTCTCAGATGCCGCCTTTGAAGTTTGTCAGAACGCGATCGCCATATTTTAAACGGAAACATTGACTCGAATTGAGAAATCTGTGACAAGCTACGACACAAATGTAATTTAAATTTTTAGAGATTAATAATTTAGTACATTTGGAATAATTTAATCCATTCTTCAACTAAAAGTACGAATAAAATAGTGCATATTATGTCTATAGTTGCCGTAAATAAATTAAACCGGGTTAATTTTTCTATTCACACCAGATAAAATGTCACTGAACATCACTGGTTCCGTTTAAAACATGGCTGATTCCGTCTGCGCGAACGAGATGCGCGTACTTATTTTTTCAAGCAGAGTAGGCATTCTGATTGTTTATTATTCTGTGGTATTCTAATGGATATCTGTCCAATAAGTGTGTTTGTGTGTCATGAGACTGAGTAGATCATGAAAGTGCTGTGATCATAGATCACTTGCATCAGGCAGACAAATGACAGGCGGCACGGGGTCTCATGACAGACAGAGGTTAAGCAATTAGAATATATTATTATTATACAAGCAATTAGTAAAGATGTACAACAATCGTTATTAAACATTATTACAGTGTGGGAAAACAGATGTAGTGAATAGATGTGTTGAATATTTTGTTCCAATTTCTTTTGATTTTATTCCTTTGTTATACCAATTTTCTTCTAAAAATAGTTGGCACTCAACTTTTCTTCTTTGAACTAAATGTTTTGTTTAATCTTTATTCTTCAATTTCAATTTTCGGTTATTTCAGTTCTAATCTCATTTACTCATTGTGTATCCCCATATACTCTTTCTATACCCCCGTGTACTAATTTAGCTAGTTCCAACTAGCTAGAAATCTTGTTCGTGTGTTAGGAATTTTGCTCGTAATTGTCACATATCACCTCAAACCAATTGAAGTAGAAGTAGATCTTTTATGTACCGGGTGGACCAAAAGTCAGTTAACGCTATCAAAAAAAAGTCATGCGTAAGTTTGTGAGCAAATGGCGTATAAACTTTATAAGAAATTCTCAGAAACCGGATCGGTTTTAGATGCGCCTCGAAGTGGTCACCCTACCACCAGTGGGGCTCCCTAACATTTGGTATTCACCATAACAACTGCTGATCAAATGGATATAGCAAGCTACAATCATAGCTACTACCACTACAGCGAACATCAATGTTGCTGCCATTAAAGCCAATATTAACGCGTCTTCTAGTACAGCCTACATTTATTTCCATGTGAAGCTACAACCACCTCTCCTCCAGATGTGACAGTATCTCTGTATTAGCCTTAAGTACATTTTTATATGTATTTTATTGTAAAACTTGGCAAGATTTGCTTACTAAATTTTGGTTTTCTGTATATTTAAAAAATACGAATATTTAGTATAATCTTTTATATAATACTATTTAGTATAATTGGCATTTTAAGTGTCTTTCAATAGTGACACGACTGAGATGACGTTTTATTGTTACATAAGAAGCACCCCACGTTGGGCGCCAATACTATTTTTAAACAAAAATAGTAAAACAAAATAGAAATTTAACAAATGAATAAAATCAAAAGAAATTGGAACAAATTAACCATGTGAAGAAAAATTACAAACAAGTGATGTTTATACCGACACAACATCTGAACAAAACCTGAATCGATTTCATCACAATCCAAAGGACTTTTTGCACCGTTTCATATTCTTCAATAAAACCAGTATTGATTTGTTCAGTGTTACTGAAAACAATGATTTTCCGCCACCGAAGAAGTAAAAAATGGGCATGTCTGCAGATAAATTCACGAAAACTGTGTTTGACGATTTGCAAAAAACTTCTTGGTTGACTACATCGAAGAAAGAAAACCAATAAATGGCAAGTATTATGTCAATTATACAACAATTTAGTGACACACTCAAAGACAAAGGATCTCTTTTAGTAGAGAAGAACTTAATTTTCTGTCAATTAACATACGAGTACACAACTTTGTTAATGCAATGACCAAAATTGATGAATTGGGTTTTTAATTAGTGACACATTAGCTGTACTCCTCCGACTCGGCTTCTAGTAATTATCATCTGTTTTAAAACAGGAGCTAGCACAGGGTAAGAGATTTCCGTTTAATTATGTGGTAAGTACTGTATTTGTCTGATGAAGATATCTTTCTAATATAAAACATTTTCAAACTATGTGTTGACTTGAATTTATAAAACGCTAAACATTCTCATTACCTATAAATATTTGTACTGATTAACGTCGCCTCCTATAAAATATGAGACGTGTGGAAATTAAACTTTCCATATACGTTGCACCATGACCAGAAATGTTTTTTTTTTAATAATGATTTATATGAAATTATTGTTTTAAACTCTCATCATTTCGATTTATGTTTAAAAACCAAATTATTTTGATACATGAGCACCAGAATGAAATCGATCAAAATTAATAAATCTAATGCAATTCTTTAAGCAAATGATCCCCTTCGCCCTTTTTCTGCAGGTTTCCAGACAACGTGGGGTCGTCGCTAATTCGCTTTCGTTTAAAGAACCCGCATTTGTATAAAACAAATATAAGTAGGATAAGTAGCAACAACCCAACGAATACTGCGCCACCTATGACCAGCCAGTTGAGTTCGGTATCGGCCGAAACAATCGAAGGATAGGCGATGGTTTCTGCGGAAAATTCCGAAATAGATTCGGAACTTATGTTGAATGCTTTGTCTTCGAAGTGGACGATCGCAGTTGATTTTATTACCACCCAATCCAAGTTGCTGTAATCTTCTACCAAAGTGGAATTCCATATTCTGGATTGTATGTCTATTTCAGCTTGATTACCTGAAAAAATGTAATAATTATATATTTAGTTCTTTCTAAACTTTTACAAAATGTATTAAAAAAATTGTTTCGTAAAATGTAAAAAGTTACGAAATTTTTGTTTTATTCAGAGTATTGATCTGTTATATAATGGTTGTAAATACGTATGCTAGTTTGCGTTTGCACACATTGCAGACCGAAGATGATCTCCAAAGATCTTCGCACTTTTTCAATACAAGCAAAAAATACAATATGATAATCTCAGCAGAAAAACCAAATGTATGACAACATCGAAATGTCCACTGCGATGTAAAATCGAAATCGACGGGAAAATAACAAGGCAGGACATGCAGTTTAAATATATGGGATTAAGATAGATATAACTATACTACTCTCCAAAATTACGCACCACCTCAAATGGACCATGATTTTGAAACTATATTTCTTCTGAATCCTTAATTGGATTTCGATGATTTTTTTTCACAGTGTAGGTATATATCTAATTAATTACTGTATTATCGTTTTTTAAAAAATGTCAACGTTTTACCTATATACGGACTGTAAAAATAAAGTTATGTTTTTTCATCTAATTTTGCAACACCCTGCGGAATGTATTAGAAACAAACGCTACATCTTATTAATATTTCAATTTCTCGATATTTTCGTAAAAAAATCATTTCGATATCTCTATTATCAAAATAGAAAAGTACGTTCAAAGCATAACGTTATTTTATTGAATTGTCATAAGTTATCGTGAAATAGGCTTGAGGTTAACAGTATCTCATACTACAATATCACGAGTCATTCAACGTTTTCGAGAACCAAACGATCATACGAGGCGACCGACGTGGACAAGGAAGAGGAAGACTCACAACACCACGCCAAGATCAGTTTATCAGGCTTTGTGCTATAAGAAAACGTTTGTCACAATGAAACATTAACAAATACAAGTGGCAGATGTTTATAATATTCAAATTAGTAGAAACACTATACAAAGGTGAACAAGAACTGAACAAGATCTGCATGTAAGGATATTATTCAGAGCATCAGCTTTTAACGTAAATCATCGTAGAAGTCGATTATGATTTGCCATAGAGCACCTTGACTGGAATGTTGATGACTGGGAACACGTGTTGTTCACTGATGAATCGAGGCATTGCTTATATAGCTCAGATAGACGTGTGAGAGTTATTCGACGGCCAAGAGAACGCTACGTACAGTGCAACATACGACCTATTACTTTATTCAATGAATTATGTGTAATGGTTTTGGGAGGAATATCTCTTACAGCGTGAACAGACCTTGTTGCTTTACGAATAGGTTCCTTAACAAGTGAAAGGTATAGTACAGATAGTTTGTCTAACCATGTAGTTCCATTTGCTCCTGACATGGAAAATAATTTTCTTTTAATGCATTATAACGCTCGATCACATGTTGCACGTTTGATCCGTGATTATTTGGACGAGGATGGAATACAAATCATAAACTGGCCACCCTGCAGCCTTAATCTAAATCTCATAGAAAATTTGTGGGATATTACTAATCGCCAACTCAGGAGCTGACAAGAAGAAAGTAGAAGTTATGGTGGAAGAAGTTTGGGATGCAAATGATCAAGACCAAATACGCCGCTTGATTTTACGTATGCCTCGTCGCTGTAAAGAAGTAATTAGATGTAGAGGTACAAATATTCGTTTATTAGGGAGTAAGTATTTTTGGGAGAGGGAATTGTTAAAGATTATTTGGTTTAGGTTTTTTTAGGCTTTAGTTCTATTAAATGTCAATAACGTTTATGTAAGTGGTGTTTTTTTGCTTTAAATGTTAATAAAAACTTTTAAAGTCCTGTATAATTTTTCATAATAGAGATATCGAGATATTTTTTTTTACAAAAATCTTGAAAAAGGATGAAACTATCTCAAAATATTTGGAGAAAAAAAGCACGAAACAGATCGGAATGGAGAAGAATCCTAGAACAGGCCAAGACCCAAAAAGGGTTGTCGAGCCAGTGATGATGATGATGATCTCAAAATATTAATAAGATGTAGAGTTTCTTTTTAATAAATTTCACAGGGTGTTTCAAAATAATGAAAAACACAACTTTATTTTTACATCTCGTATACGAGTAAAACGTTGATATTTTTCAGAAAATATTAATACACTGATTTATTAGAAATAGACCTATAATATGAAAGAAAAGTCATCAAAATCCAACCATCCGTTCAGAAGAAAAATAGCTTCAAACTTATGGTACATTTAAGATGGTGCGTTAATTTTGGGCAGTAGTGTAGTTATGGCGATATTGAAGAAGAAGTGCGACAGAAGTCTTGAGATCAAATAAAGCGGCGGAATCTCTTAATGATACAGTCTAGAAGAATAAATAGACAGAATTCGTATTAAAAATATATTAGTTTATATCTTCATACTAATTATTGTAATATAAAGTTATGTGCATTAGATAGATATTTTGTGTAATACATTTTCTGTGTGACGATATGGTTACGCTGGGCGCTGTGACCATCTCATTACAAAAATATAGATACCTATAAGCAACCTTATCATTTCTAATTGCAGACGTGGTTTCACTTTACAAGAAGCTTAGTATAGGGTTCCACCTATTTATTTTTATTTATTTATATATAGGGAAGCATATGGTTCCACCTTTTGTTTTATCGGACGGCGATTCTGCGGATGAAGGTGATGGCGGTGTTATAAATATCTTATGTTTGAATAATGACTTGAGCTGTTTACATCATTTTGAAATATACCAGGGTCAAGGTCCAAAAGTTGATAAAATTGGTTCATCAAAAGCACCGATAAATGGTTGATGCTTTGCCATAAAAAAATTTACAATATGAATTTTTTCTAGATAATCTTTATCATTTTCGATCTTGTAACGTAAATGAAAAATTTTCGATATGGAGTAACTGATACTATGCGACCAAATAGGATTTCTACAGATTGTCCTATAACTGAAAAAACACTAAGAAAGGCACAGCAGGGAAAATATGAAAGTATAATAAAAATAAAGAAGATGGATTGATACTTATCCGTTGGGTTCACAATTATGTCGTAACAATAGCTTCAACATCCTCATCATCATAAGTGGCTCGACAATCCGTTGTGGATCTTGGCCTGCTCACAAAGAAGTCGCCACTCCTGTTGATTCCTGGCAACTTCCCTCCATCTTCTAACCCCTAGAATCTGTAGGTCTTCTTCCACATCATCAATCCATCTCATCCGTGGTCGTCCTCTGCTTCTTGTGCCCTCTGGTTTTGAAAATATTAATCTCTTCGTGTATTCGTGATTTGACATTCTAGCAATGTGTCCAGCCCATCTAAGTCTCTGCATTTTAAACGAATTTCACAATATCTGGATCGGTGTATAACTGATATATTTCAAAGTTGTATCTTCGACGCCATAGCCCATTTTCATCTACGGCCCCAAAAATCTTTCTAAGAATTTTTCTCTCAAAAATATCAAGAAGTCTTTCATCATTTTGATATAAGGCCCACGTTTCAGCCGTATATATCAAAACTGGTCTTGTATATATTAAGCGGTACTGCACGTTTTATATTTTTATTTTTTAAATGTTTCTGGATATCGTGAACAGTTTTGTTTGCTATTGCTATGCGTCTTTTTATTTCGTCGCTTGTCGTGTTTGTTGCGTTTACTAGCGAACCAGCATATGTAAATTCTTTGACTTGCTCTAATATTAGGGTTGTTAATTTGAATTCTCTGTTGGATTTTTCGAGGGTTTTTAGGAACCACCATATATCTGGTGCTTCAACATCCTATGGTGTTCAACATAATTCGAATGTTTCGCGGTAGTTTCAGGTCGAGAAGAAAAAAATCAGTGTTAGCTGTCCATATGCTATTCATCAAAATAATACGTTCATGGAAAGACCTGATTGCATGAACGAAGACATTACGAGAAAAAGGATTTCTATTAGATCCAAAAACTGTTACTGGATGATTGATGCAGATTGTCATGATTGGATATTATACAAAGCTAGTGGCAGGGTTCAAGGAAAAATGTAACACAGTTTGATGTCTTTGATAAATTGAACATATTCTGTTCAAATGATGAAAGGGTTGCTGGTGTGAGCACATATTCATGAATGTTGGGGAAATAAGTCTTCCACTCACAATCCGTAAAAGGTTTTATTAAAGTTGAAAAAATAATGCGGTACCGGTTTAGCTTTTTACAAACTTTTACAGCATCTTCAGCTCTCGAGGGCCTGTGAGAGCCCTATTACGGATTGTGAGTAGAAGATTTATTTCCCTAACATTCATATTCTGTTCAATTGGATGAAGATGATGATATATGTTTACTACATTATTCTATATATTATTACTATCCATTGCAACATCATATTCTACACGTGATATATGATGTTTAAAATATTATTATAAGAAATTACTTTTTTATTACAATAATAATTATGTATAAGGTTAATAAATCTATCAAAATTTGATACACTTGAGAATTTGTTTTATTTTAATTTTGATTTATTTGATATCAGTTCATTTAATTAATTTATATGTTTATTAAATTTCTTATCAATTATGTAATTAAGTTTAATTCTGTCTTAGAATCCAGGGTATCAAAATCGTAGGCTGCATCCTAAATAATTCTTGTAGTACTCGTAATACCAATTTGACAGTTAGCCTCGATCATATAGACATTAACCATGTTTTGAGTAAAATTGATTGATTGATTCTCGTTTAGTTAATTTTAAAAAATTGTTCAATGCTTCTGGTCCATGAGAATAAATGTAGAACACATTAGAGTTAGTGATGTTGAAAATTGCAGTCCTAGTTCCTAAACTTTCGTAGTCCTGTCAAAACTCCATGCTTGGACAAATAAATTGCCATTTTTTATATAAATAATAAAGATTTCCAATGATCGATATTTTCACGAAGAAAAAGCTTCCATAATAACCATATAATGTATATATCTATCTAAAGCCATTTTTATATCTAAGTTCGAACATAGACCTTTCCTTCTGACTTATTTTTCTCTGTACATAGTGATTTTCATCCATCTTGGACCAGCATGTCCATTTAAATCGTCTGGCCACCTCATCTGTGGTCTTCTTTTAGTATTGTTTTGATTCCCACGTTCTTCAGGGAAGCACTTGTTTATTCCATATATTGTCCTTCTGCCTGATGTTATGGCCTACAAATTCCCAACATTCGCGTTTCCATTGTTCTCTTGGTCTTCGCTAATTTATTCATTTATCCTTGTCCATGTTTAGCATCCTTATGTCATCACTGGTGGGACGCATTGGTGAAGAGTTTTGTTTTCTTAATTCTTATTCGATCTTGTTCGAAATTTTATCTCTACAGTCTGTTTTTCGTTGTTAAATTCTATAATTTGTCCCAAATATACAGGGTGTTTCAAAAAGGTATGTCATAAATTAAATCACGCATTCCGGGGACAATTATAAATTGATTGAATCCAACTTAATTTAGTACAAAAGTGTACACAAAAAAAGTTACAGCCGTTTGAAGCTACAAAATAAAAATGTTTTTTTGCATTATCTCCTAAACTACTTGACATTTTGTAATAAAAATGGATACGTTACTTTCTGGTTCTGAAAGCATTTTTCATACAAAAGAAACAACAAAATCTAAGCGCACAGAAAAATTTTAAGGGGGGTGTGCAGCCCTAAATCCCCCCAAACTTTTAAGTACGTTCAAATCAAATGAATTTTGTGGCATCATTAGTTTAACACATTATTTTTAAAACTTTTTTGCCTCTTATCACTTTTTCGAAAAACTAGTTTTTTCCTAGTTGGCCATAAAATTACAATTAGTTTCTACGGATACAATAATTACAAACAGTTTCATCAATAATAGTCAATAATTTAAAGCTATCATTTATTGTGTGAATAAGATTAATATTAAAATAATAGTCAATAATTTAAAGCTATCATTTATTGTGTGAATAAGATTAATATTAAAAATTTTGATATTACAATGGCCTAAACATTTCAGGAAATGGCAGATATGCATTTAACTTTGGGTAAGTTGGATCAGATTAAATTATGATTTCAATAAACTATCGGGAATATCGTAGGTGAATGTCAAGGAAATAGTGCAGCAGCCGCAAGGCGTTATGCAGTAAAATACCCCAATCGAAATACACCCGATAGACGATTATTTCTGACCATTGATCGTCGTTTACGGGAAACGGGTACATTCCAACCGCAAGTTGCTAGCAATAGTGGTCGTCCAATAATGGATACAACTGATGAAGACATTTTAGAAATCATTGAAGAAGTCCCTGGAACAAGTACAAGGGTAATAACTGCTCATCTAAATGTTCCTCACGTAAGGGTTTGGAGGCGTTTGAAGGATCAGCTGCTTAAACCCCATCACTAAACAACGGTTCAAGAGTTGTTAATGGAAAACACTCGAAATGTTAATTTTATTAGAAATATTTTGTTTACCGACGAGGCTACCTTCAGTAGAAATGGAATAACAAACCATCATAACGAGCACATTTGGGCCGACGAAAATCCTCACACCAAAAAAACGTCTCATCACCAAAGGACTTTCAAAGTTAATGTTTGGGCAGGAATTGTGGATAACAATCTAATAGGCCCAGTATTTCTTCCCAACAATTTAAATGGTGATAATTATTTGCAGTTCTTGGCAAGAGTATTTGGGAGAAGTGAATATTGCAATAAGGCAAAATATGTGGTTTCTACAAGATGGCGCTCCACCGCATTACAGTAATGAGGTCCGGGAATACCTTTGCAGGCAGTATCCTGGTCGGTGGATTGGAAGGGGTCGTGATGCACCTATTTCTTGGCCACCCAGAAGCCCAGGTCTTAACCCCATGGACTTTTGCTTTTGGGGGTTTATGAAAGAGAAAGTGTATTCTGTAATAATAGAATACGAACAACAATTGAAGGTTAGAATAATTGAAGCTGCAAATCAAATTCTTCACAAAAATATGATTTTTCAGCGCATTCGGTTTTCCTTATTAAAACGATACCGAATGTGTATTGAAGAAAATGGGGGTCATTTTGAACATTTATTGTAATATCATATTTATAGAGGTTATAGACATTTTTTGTACTTGTTAATTCATTTAAACCATTTATTTAGTTGCACGCAATTTTTTAAAGGTTAATGAAAAGAGCCGTAACTCAATAAAAACTGTTTCTTGAAAAAAGTGATAGAAGGCAAATTTTTTTTAAAAATAATGTGTTAAACTAATGATGCCACAAAATTCATTTGCTTTGAACGTACTCAAAAGTATGGGGTGATTTAGGGCTGCATATCCCCCTTAAAATTTTTCTGTGCGCTTAGATTTTGTTAATTCTTTTGTATGAAAAATACTTTCAGAACAAGAAAGTAACGTGTCCATTTTTATTACAAAATGTCAAGTAGTTTAGGAGATAATGCAAAAAAACAATTTTTATTTTGTAACTTCAAAGGGCTGTAACTTTTTTTGTGTATACTTTTGTACTAAGGTAAGTTGGATTCAATCAATTTATTTTTGTCCCCGGAATGCGTGATTTAATTTATGAAATACCTTTTTGAAACACCCTGTATGTAGCTTGAGACCTGTTCAATCTTATTACTTTATATTTCTCTTGTGCTACTCTTTGAGGTCTTACTCATTGTTTTTGTTTTCTCATAGGCTATTCTAAAACCGACCTTTCTTGCTTCTCTAGTTCCAAAAGCATATTATTTAACTCCTCTTCATCATTTCATACCAGGAAGACACAATCGGCGTATAGTAGATGTCCATTTATTCTTATTCCTTTTTATTACCAATTTAGTTTCTTAAACACATCCTCTAGGGCTTGGTTAAACAGGTGTGGTGATATTGTGTCACCTTGGCTTATTCCTCTGTTCAATGCTATTCAGAGTTTATAAATCTTAAGTCTTTTTTGTCGCTTTTTTGTACAGTGCAACGCTCCTTTAAGTTCTTAAATTTGATTTGATTCACAAAGCAGAAACTTTTATTCGACCCTGTATAAAATATAAAAGAATTGCTCACCTTTGTTAAGCTTCCTAATCGTGCACAAAATTTCAATACATTTGGCACTGCCAGAAAAACAATCCATAACCACTATTTTCCTTCGCTTTCCTCCCCTTTCAGTAGTCTGATATGGAACCACGTAATTGATACTTCGTTTCTTCCTGGAATGTAAGGTTACTGCTTCTGTAGTTAGATCATCGAAAGGATCACGTAGCCTCAGATTTTCGGGTTCGTCTTGTACCACGGTCGATGTATTAAGATGTAGTTCGTTGGGTATTGTATCTAAAACCGTACAAAACCCATCCACGCCATACAATTTTGGACTATTTTCAAGGTAAAGCAGCCATTTTCCTGCTCTATTGGCATTGTCGGGTCCTGGAGATACTTGTAGTGGCCATTGAATAGATACCTATAACAAATACAAACTATAAACGTGTTGCAAATAGGAGCTTATTATTTTTAAACTTGATCAAGAATAAAATTTTATAACTAGTACTATTGTTTTATGATTATGTAATATATACTCGAAACGATCGGCTTATTTCGAAGGTTGGCGTTCATCATGATTATTGGAACTCTGTTTACTGCTGCTCTAAAAAGGTGGTTAAACGAGCAATCAAACCCCTTTCTGAGATTGCTCAGGCATTCCATCCATCTCCTTCCAACACTAAGCTTTCCTAAAACCTTTCCCTACATGATATTCTGCATAAGATGGTATTTTGTTCCACTCATCAAGTGGCTAAGGTATTGTAGTTTTCGTATATTTATTTCATTATTCAGTTATATTTCTTTTGAAAGTCTTCACAAGACTTCTTCATTCACGGCTCTGCCTGATTAAGATATTCTCTGGATTCTTCTGTAAAGCCATTCAAAAACTTCCACTTGTCTTATCATGGCTTTAGCTTTTAAATCTTTACTCTTTAAATATATAACATCTAAGCATACTCGAAACGGCAGATTAGGGAAAAATTAATAAATGCATATGAAAAAAAAAATCAAACATAAAGAGAACATGAAATTAATAATTAGTTAATCCTATTCACCTTTAACCATGATTAAAGTTTAGAGACTGTACGAAGTAAATATCAATAGTATTATAACATATGAATGTACTGACTAAATTAAGTCCGACGTAAATCTGTATTTAATTTTAATTGAATATAAAAACTTTTATAGGTAATATAAAAAATTTGTCTTTATTCTGGCAGTCTTTCAAAAAAAAAGTGCAAAATACCTGGTTTACTGCTTGAATATTATTCACCCTTAAAGTCCACAAATGGCTACACCAATGGTAATTGGATTAGAGTAGACTGAAATCTAATGATAATTTGACAGGTTAACATTCATGAAACACCATTATTAAGATGAACCGGAAAGTAATTTTTGCGAATCATTTCCTAGCACTGATCGAAATTAGGAATGATATTGGTGGCGAACTTTTTCAGATAGCAGGTCGAAACTGGGGCCCTAATGAAATAAGACACGTAGAAATAAAACAGAGATATTGAAGATAATTATAACATATCTCATACCCAATTAAAAAAAAGGTCTCTCGACGAATAGCAGTGGTGTTACATTTTCTTCAGCTGCAGACGGAAAAAGATCAGATTTGACAATTTAGGTATATTGGCGAAATAACAACCTAACTAACGGTATTGAGAATTGCATTTAATTCAATTTTGACCGGGAGATAACGGTGCTCCTTGCAGCATCTTAAAAAGGGGATAGTTTAAAATAATTCAAAATAAACATCTAACAGAATTTTTTTAATATTGGAGAAATTTGGTTATAAAAATAATATTGCGAGAAAGTAACGTGTCATATGGGGAGATATTCAACCTTTTTAAACCTCTGAAGGAATATACTTAAAAACAACTACTTGATGTTAGAAATGGGTAATTTTGTTAAGGGGTTACATAGGTCTTGTATTTTCAAAAAATCCTTTTTTATTCCATATGAAAGTGTAGTACTGTGCAAAGTTTCAGCAAAATCGGTCTATTCGTTCTCGAGAAATCGTGCCTACCGCACGGGAAAGTCGCGTTTGAAGTTTTTAAACTGAGAGCAAACGTACCGACCGCGCGGTATTCAAATCTGTAAAACTCCGGTAATATTGCTCAAATCTACATCAAATTTGGTGTGAATATTCTTGAAGTACAATAGTTTCAGAATAAAAGATGAATCGATTTTTTAAACATGGTACATCGAAAAGAGTAGTTTATAATAAAGGACATGCCATTTTATGATTACGTTTTTACAACTGTGTGTTAAATTATACTGTGCTGTTGTAGTACTAGTTAAAAGAAAAGTGTTGGTGACAACAATTCAACTCCAAAGTCAGATACTATTATCGATAACGTTAGAGTTAATAAAATGTGGACTCTTCAAAAAATAAGTAGTACAATGTGAAAAATGCAATTAGACATGTAAATAACGTTGAGAATATGATACGGGTAAAGACAGTAACTTCATTATTATAAATTATTTTAGAAATCATACTTTGTATTTTGAACGTGAACTTCTTTTACCAGAAGTAACATTTTAAATAAACTATGAGTAAGCCTTATTAGTATTATACAGGGTGAGTTTACAAGGTACAAATGTGGCTTGGACATTTGAATATCGGTTACAAACTTGCATAGACGTTGAAGTGGACATTTTGAACATTTACTTTTTAATTATTTCCTTAATCACATTAATTGTTACCTTCCTTGCATATTGTTAAGATTCATATTTTGCATTAGTTACTTATTGAATAAAAATAATTTTGTTATATTATTACACAAGACTAAGTTACTTCTACTTACAAAAATTGAAGTTTAGGTATAGGGAATGCTTCATAAAAATGAAAGAGTACCATAAATATAATATTTTGAAAAAATAAAATGATCAATACCCTTCCTGAATTTTTCATATTTTCCAAGCCTGGAGAATACCAATGTCTACGTTTTTTCTGATTAACTTTTTTGTATATTCTGTACTATAATGGAATTTTCGAGCAATGTCGCACTAAAAACTCACCCTGTATATCAATATTATTGATTATTTATAACATTTAATGTGTCATTCGTCATAGAAAAGAAACAACCTAAAAAATTACTGCATGTTTATGTTAATTATGTTTTTTAATTGCGGTCTATAAAAAAAAACAGGAAGTTGTTAAACTTTATTATTAGTTGTTACAATAAATACCAGTGATAAAATACAGTTACTAGATATAAAAATATCATTCAGTAAATAGAGCGCTGCGCGCTGGAATGTAGAGCACATCAGTAAAATCCAATATAGGACAATTATTACGGAACTATATCCAGTAAAACGTTGTTTACTTGTGTAATTTTCATTTTTACTTCGTCGTGAGGCGGTATCTGTTTCGAGTTGAATGTGAAACATATAATCGCAGTTTTTTGCATAAATCGATAGAAATGATAATTTCACTATGCGTGAGTTATGAAATGTGGGCTTGACTTTTTATTAAACAAAATATGAAAGAAATTCAAAAAATTTCATATTTTTCCTCCTTTTTTCGCATTTTGTTCTCAAGAACTATTAGTTTTAAAATAATTTTGTATATGACATAAAAGTTTTGTAATTAAATTTTACTTAAGACAATGTTTCAAATCGATAGAAATGATAATTTCACTATGCGTGAGTTATGAAATGTGGGCTTGACTTTTTATTAAACAAAATATGAAAGAAATTCAAAAAATTTCATATTTTTCCTCCTTTTTTCGCATTTTGTTCTCAAGAACTATTAGTTTTAAAATAATTTTGTATATGACATAAAAGTTTTGTAATTAAATTTTACTTAAGACAATGTTTCAAATCTTAAGAATTATTATTATTGAAAAAATACTACAAAAACCAAAAACAGTTTTTCTAATGAATAATTTTCAAAATTATGCAGGTAAAAAACTAAAACTTTTAGATACTTGAAATTTTTTTTACATATAGAAGAGCATTCAAAATTTCTAATCCATTTTGAAAAATTAAAATCCGTCGATCAGAATCGATCATCAATTGTTGATCGATTTTAATTTTCAAAACGGATATTAAAAGTGCGTCGAAAGACGCTTAAAAAGAAAGAAAAAATAACATGATGGGTTTATTAGTTCCGGAGTTATGATCGGTCAAAGGTGACTGCGATTTACAATAAAAGTATAAGGTTTTAAAATTTGTTTTTATTATACAAAGTACTAGTTAATTGGGCACAAATTTACATTAGCTACACATAACTATAAATTGGTTAAAATGTCAATTAAAAGTCCGTCCGTCAAAAAATTACGTCATACGGGAGAGCGGCCGTCGGAGCTGAATCGAAATTGATTTTACGCGTTCAAAATCGCGTCGTGCTTAAAAATTTCAATTATATCCGCTTATATTCAACCAAATTGACGTTTTTTTTTAAATTGAGGTCCCGCGAGCGAAATAAAATAAAATAAAATTTATAGGTCCTTTAAACAGCCCAAAATTATTTACGGTAAAACTAGCTATCTTTATCTATCTATATAAAAGGCTAGAATGACAAGTCGAACTGTTTGTCCGGAAGGGTAACTACGCCATCTAGGAAAGAAATCTAAACTACCAACATCTGACATTTCAATCATTCATTTGTTCTGGAAACGATACGGCTGATTTATTGCTAATTCATTCTACAAATTGATGATTCAAATATCCTTACTCGGAAATCTTACTACTTCATCAGTAATATAATTTTTCCGCAAAATTGCTAAAAAGTATAGGTTATAGTTACTGCAATTTTAAGATGTACATATATTTACCCATACACTTATTATAAAGGGTGTTTTTTAGATGTATAGAAATGTAAGTTGGTAACACTTTTTTAACTGTCGGCCATTTTGACAGCTGTCAAGTGATTTATGTTAAGTTTGGTTTGGCATTTCAGCATGAATAGACTTGACGCCTGAACAACGCTTCCAAACTGTACAAATTTAATTGTGGTTCTGTTCGAAATACGTATCGCGCAAGTTATAGTACAATCCAGTATATTCGAACCGAACCACCTGGAACCTTGCAACTTCCATTGCGACGAATTAGAATAGCAAATTCAGCAAGTGGAATTAATACTCGGAACAATTTGGATAACGTTAAGGGAATTCGTAAACGCACGCAAGGTTACGGAGACCCGTTAACGCAAACGTGTGTATTCCTCTACTGCGTACGAGTAGCTGTCAAATTATACGTTAACGTTTTGCAATGCACTTTAACTCCCTAATATGCATCCACAGACACGTCGTACAGTGCGTACAGAAGAAGTTGTTGCTGCTCTAGGGCGTGGTATACAGGAAGACCCGAATCAGTCTATCTGCCATGGTGCACAGCAGTTGGATACGTGTTCATCCACTTTATGGAAGATTTGTCGAAAAGAACTTGCTTTGCCTACTTACAAAATCCGAGTTATGCAAGAATTGAAGGTACATCATCAACTAGCAAGGCGTAGATTTGATGAGTAGGTCCAAAACGAGATTGCCGTTGATTCCGATTTTTATAAGCGAATTTTGTTTAGCGATGAAGCTCACTTTTGGTTGAATGGCTACGTCAACAAACAAAACTGCCCTATTTGGAGTAAAGATAATCCTCAAATGTATGTTGAGAAACCATTACATGCAGAAAGACTGACTGTTTGGTGTACTTTGTGGTCTGGTGGAATCATTGGACCGTACTAAAAACGATGCTGGCCAGAACGTTACAGTCAATGGTCATCGCTATAGAGTCATGAGTACAGCCTTTTTCATTCCCTAATTGAACAACCATGATGTGAAGGAGCTGTCGTTTCAATAAGACGGTGCAATATGTCACACAGCTCGTGCCACAATTGATTTATTGAAGAAAAGGTTTTTAACCGCATAGTTTCACGTTTCGGACCGTGAATTGGCCTACAAGATCGTGCCATTTAACACTGCTAGACTATTTTATGTGGGGATATGTGAAGGTGCTAGTCTATGCCGATAAGCATTAAACGATTGACCACTTGAAGGACAACATTCGCCGCGTTATTGCCGATATACTGCGACAAATATTGGAAAAAGTGATCCAAAATTGGACGTCCAAATTAGACTACGTCGGAGCCAGCCATGACGGTTATATGCCATAAATCATATTTAAATTATAACGCCAAAAGATTATCTTTCGAATAAAGTCAATTTTATGTAGATTTATAAAAATCATCTTAATTTTATTCCATTTTAGTTATATACCTCTAAAAAAAAACACCCTTTAGTCATTACTACTTTTGTGGGAATAAGCCACAATACGTATTTTGGATTTTATATTGTATTTTGACAACGATTTCTGAAGTGGAAATTGAAAAACCAATAAACTTATTTTAACCTTCAATTGTGGCTTATTCTAATTAAAATAGTAATTACTTTAAAATGCCACAAGAAAATAGCTTCAGAATAATACACTTATTATAAAAATAAAATGAAGTTTAACAAACGTCAACGTTTTACCAAAATAAAATTAAATAAAAATTAAATAAAATTCAATAAAATCAAAAAAAAAAATTAAATAAAATAAAATTAAATTTAAATTAAATAAAAATAAATATGTAAAACCGCTTGGACTAATATACGTTTAATGATTTTTGTCTACCAGGGAGAAAATAATATATAATTTGATGTAAGATCTTGCTCCCTCATTTCACTATTTTAGTTATTTCGCACTATCGTGATATGATATTTACAATAAATAATTGTGGAAAACATTAATTGTACTAACATGTAGTGATACTTTCATGATTCTCGAGCCATATTCTCAGTGTCGCTGAAAAAAGAACATTTTTTAATTGCATATTTTTAAAATTGTTAAGGCAACATAAGATTTTTAATGATTATCATATCATTACTTATCAAATACCCAGAAGCTTTGTCTTAGAAAGCTGTGACGTGGTATCCTTGTTCAGAAATCTTCCACTTTCCAGTGCATTCAATTCCAAAACCATTGAAATAAAAACCAACCCCACAGCCCAGTATCTTGGGAAACATTCTCCGAATTATTACAATTGACCTTCGACACCAATTATTTAATTTTCAATGAGAAATTTTATCTTCAAATTTTTGGAACACCTATGGGATCTTCGATCTTCAATTTTGTACTAGACTATCTTGTCAATGAGAGTATCAAGAAGTTAGATTTCCAGGTTCTCTTTGTGAAACAGTATGTTGACGACCTGATTCTAGCAACTCTATTGGATAAGGCGTTGGACACCTTATCAGCTTTTAACAGCTTTAATCCTCACCTGAAATTCACAAGTGAATTTGCATGCATAATAACACATTTGTTACTACTTGGTAAAGAAAAGAAATATGTAGCAACCGTTTTTTAAATTATCACTCACACCCAATCAGATACAAACATCACCTCGTACAAGCCCTCAGTCTTAGAGGTTAAAAAGGTTTTAGGATTCAAAAATACTGCCGTGTCAGCATTATTATTCCTGTCAAACCACTCTCGTACCGTAAACCGGGGTAACTTTGCCACTGCCAGGGTAACTTTGCTCCATTACTAAAAAAAGTTTCATTTTAATTTACCTATGAATTAAAAACCGTCTTCACAAAACGCTCGTCGCCGCTTTACTGGTTGCCTATTGACACAGTCTCCCCACGTGCAGCATAGACTTGCTCTTCCATTTACATGCCTACAGCGAGTCGAGAAGGTAGTGGTGTAAAAACTTCGGTAAAAACTACTTATAAAATTTGGTGTGTGCTATTATCTCACAAGTAAGTATTTGTGTATGCGTTAAGTGTATACTGTTTATCAACTTTTTTACTCAATTCTGACTTATAAATGAACAAATGATAAACTTTTCTTTTTCTAACCTAATTTTACAAATTATCAGGTGATTCGGGGTAACTTTGCACCAAAAAAGTGGCGCAAAGTTACCCCGAAATATATATTATGTTTAATATATATTTTTGTTACAGCTATGCCTAGAACACCTAAAAGAGGACTAGGATCACGGCGCTATGCTGACTATACACAAGAAACCCTACAAGAGTGTTTAAATGAAATAAGAAGAGGTGAAATCTCACACAGAAGGACAGAAGAAAAATATAAGATTCCAAGAAGGACCATTTTAAATAAACTGAAAGGGAAACATTCCAAAACGCCAGGGAGGCAAAACGTATTTACTCCCGCCGAAGAAAACCAATTTGTCAATTGCCTGATTTATATGGGAGAGTATGGGTTCCCTACTAACGCAAGGAAACTGAGAAACATTATCAAAAATTATTTAAACCGTTGTGGAAGAGATGTCAAAATTTTCAAGGATAACTTCCCCGGAGAGGATTGGATCAAAAAATTTATGGTCAGACATCCTGACATTTCCCCACGTTTTGCAGAAAACATTAAACGTGTACGAGCAGGAGTTGACGAAAATATATTGAGAAGCTTTTTCGAAAATCTGGCAGTCGAGTTAGACGGCGTTTCTCCAACAAATATATGGAATTGTGATGAAACTAATCTCACTGATGATCCCGGCAAAAAGAAGGTCATTGTCAAGAGAAGTTGCAAGTATCCAGAACTAATTAGAAACGCTTCAAAGACCTCTGTGTCCATTATGTTCTGTGGAAACGGAGAAGGTAAACTTTTACCGCCCTATGTTGTTTACCGGGCTGCTAAAATGTGGACTACTTGGGCTGAGAATGGACCAAAAGGATGCCGTTACAACGCTAGTAGTTCTGGATGGTTCGATGCAATAATTTTTGCAGATTGGCTTGAATTCCAGTTAGTACCTAGGTTTAGGAAGCTGAATGATAAAAAGGTATTACTATGCGACAACCTCTCTTCACATATTACAGTACTTGGGCTGAGAATGGACCAAAAGGATGCCGTTACAACGCTAGTAGTTCTGGATGGTTCGATGCAATAATTTTTGCAGATTGGCTTGAATTCCAGTTAGTACCTAGGTTTAGGAAGCTGAATGATAAAAAGGTATTACTATGCGACAACCTCTCTTCACATATTACAGTACATGCACTTCAACTCTGTCGTGAAAACGACATTCATTTAATTTGTCTGCCTCCAAAAGGTACACATTTGACGCAACCTCTAGACGTGGCTTTCTTTCGGCCCCTAAAAAGAGCCTGGCGAAAAATTTTGTCAGATTGGAAAAGTACTGAAGATGGCATCCGCAACACTAATATACAAAAGCAACACTTTCCTCCATTGTTGTCAAAGGTAATGGACTTGCTTGGTCCACAAATCAAATCTAATTTAGAGGCAGGGGTTCGAAAATGCGGAATATTTCCCCTGAATGTTGAGGAAGTACTCAGCTGAATACCACGAAAATGCGACCCATCTGTTGTGCAATCGGAGTTTTTAAAGGCCCTCGAAGCAAAAAGATCCGATTTGACAAAAACTGTTAACCACCGCAGAAAAAAAATTAATGTTCCGGCTGGAAAAAATGTTTGTGCAGTCAACGATGCAGATATGGAAGAACCTACAACCTCTGGCATGAATACCAATAAGCAACGAATAACTCCTGACGAATCTTCCGATGAGGAATCAAATATTGTTCGATTTAGAGCTAAAGAGATGGTATTTGATGATAATTCATCGGACGATGTAGACTTTGAAGAGCTTGCCAGGGAGAAAGAAGTTGAAAATGAATTTGTAAATTTTTTAGAAGACAAAGAAAACAAACATAATAATTTTGAAAGTGTTGTTCGAGAAGTGGGACGTTTTGTAGTGTTTTCTGACGAAAGCCACCTATACCCCGGGCGCATTATGGCTTTTGATGATAAAACGGTAACCATTAGCGCAATGGAAAAGTCTCTCAAACTGTGGAAGTGGCCTGCAAAAAAGGATGACTGACTGACTTACCTATGGACTGATGTACTAGGCTGTATTAATACTCCTAAATAAGTTTCTAAAAGGGGAACTTTTACAATTCCTGAATTAAGTTCACGTTATAATTAACACTTTTGTTTATTATTTTCAAATAAATAACGCTACCTTCTTTTTTAGTTTTTTTTACACAAATAATATTTTTGGAGCAAGGTTAATATAAGCAACCCATTAGCTTTGCTCCAACTATATGTTACTATACAAAATTTCATGCTTTTATGAGGTGGAGCAAAGTTACCCCACACTATAGGTAACTTTGCTCCACTTTTTATTAAAAAAAAAATATGTAATTAATTATTTTTAGAATAAAAAATACCACACAATAATTACATTGTATACCTTCTTCATCAGTTTAAAAAAAAAAACATAATACTAGTAGAAATTTTATACACTTTTCCTCGCAATTCCTTTAATAACAACTCCTAAAAGTGGAGCAAAGTTACCCTAGTTTACGGTATATGAATTATTTTATAAAAATAATTAGACATGTTTGTTTAATGTTTTTATATCCAATAAAGTCTTCAGAGCGATCGTGAATATTATATAGATTTCGGATTTTAAGAATCATACAGCCACTGCAGTTAAGTGACGCGATTTAGTATAAAAAAACATCTTATTCACAATATCTTGTTCAAATTACCTAGATACATTAGTCAGTTATAACAAGTTGCATACTTAATCTTAATACCTATGAATAATGGCATACATATCAGATTTTAAGAAAGTATTACGCTCGTGTTGAAACTTAAACAACGTTGACTCGACTTTTATATTTAGATTATTTGACTTTTGATAAGTAATGTATATATCCTTAAACAAACAAAAACATATCCCTGTATAACAAAATTATGCTTTCACCATACTACGAGTATTCTGCCTGAAGAAATTTCATGTAGCATCTTCAAGGTCGTTGAGATAAATTATATTGCATCCATATACCAGTATAATTGTATATTATACACATACCTATAATTATAAATTTGAATATTTTTTACGATATTTCTATGAACGATCGTAAACCTAATAAAATTATTATAGTTATTAAAATGATTGTTAAAGTGATAAATATGTTTTTTAATAAAAAAAAAATTTATGTTTTAATATAATCTCGTCCTTGCTAAACACTATGTGTATCGTGGCGGTCGTAATTCAGTGGCCAGGGGACAGCTTCAGGGAGTTCGTAAAGCTGTCGGTACCGGACAAATGGAAAATGTACAATAATCCAATTGGCTGCAGTACGACAGATTATAACAACCGGTTATAACAACCGGTTATTACTCTATATTAGGGAAAAATCTATCAACGTGTCACTTTTTTATTACTTCTTCCCGTGCTATGCTCGATTATCGTGCTTTGGCTATAAAATTGGCTATACTAAGTTTGTTGACGGCAGTCCGGAAAAAATATGCGGAGAATCTGTTAAACTATTCCCTCAGGTTTCTAAGACAAGGCGTTCTTTTCGACATGGACCTCTTCTTCTATGTATCTTGCCTTGTATTATTAAATGAAGTACATATCTCTCCGGGTAACGCATAACATGGACAAAATAACAAACTTCTAACCACTTCCGCAACTTTTCCCATCCGCTGTAAAACAACCTCGTTACGAATTCTATCTACCCAACTTAATCTTTAGGTAGGTAGGATTTTCCGATAAGCCCAGATTTCAAAAGCTTCTAGTTTTCTGGGAAGTGTATCCGTTAAAGTCCAACCTTCGACATAAAAAATAGAGAACACATAATATCTTACTAATTTAATTTTTAGTTTCAAAGTGATGTTGTTTCCACATAAGATTTTCTTCATACTAAAAACTGCAGCTTTGACTTTCTCTATACCTACGTATTCTAATTTCTTTTCTCATGTCCCATTTGTCATTTAGATTAAAACTAAGGTAAGTGATACTGTTGGTTCTCTCGTTTGTGGTGTTTAGCTTCAGTCCATATTCATCACACGTTGTGGTAGTCCTTTTAATCAGATGTTGGAAGTTATTCGTAACTATTTGTAATTAACACCGTGTCACCCGCGTACCTCAAATTATCAATATTGACGCCATTAATTTTCGATACCACATTGAACACTATCCAATGCTTTATTGAAAATAAACTCCAAATAAATGTTAAATATTAGAGAGGACAAAATGCAGCCCTGTTTTACGCCTCTTCTTCACGTTGATGACAGTAAAGATTTTTAATGATACGTAGGTATTTATTGAGAATGCCTGCCTACTGAAAAATGGCTGTCATTTCAGCATGTTTTACACAATCAAAGGCCTTCTTAAAGTAAATAAAACACATCTAAACTGGATGGCCAACATCTATGCATCTCTGTACCATAACCTGAATACTAAATAGCGCATCTCTGGTTCCAAGGTTGTGTTGTGGATCCAAACTGTGTGTCACAAAGTTGTTCTTCTTGTTTTTGGTACATCCTTGAGTGTAAAATTCAAAGAAATATTTTTAAAACATGGCTCATTAAGCTGATGGTACGATAGTCACTATAGAGCGTTTCACGTTAAGAAAATAACATTGCGGAGATAGGGCCATGTATTTCTTATGGACGATAGAAGCGCAGCGATGCCACGATGAACACAAGCACGATTCAGGATTGTATAATTTGTATTTTCGTTTTCACAGACATGAATTAAATTAATGTTTTTTAACGTAATTGACCAAAAATGCCCAATCGAAACAAGAGATGAAAAGTAGGGAAAATGATTTTAATTAAATATATAGTATTTACAAAAGATAATTTTATTTTATCTTATTTTAATTATAGTAACGACAGTTTATTTGTTTTTCGGTAAGAATATCATATACCATGAATCATAGAAATCAGTAGAAAATATTGCTTAGTTAAATCATGCACTTTGCCGGCTATTAAAGATTTAAAAGCAAATAAACGGACCATGCATATATCTAATTACTAATTGCAACTTAAAATAATACGGTGTACGTATGTCAGCGATTTTATGTCGTTCTCTGAGACTATATAATGATAATAAGGCTTTGCGGTTCTTCAGTTGTTATTCTGACTTTACAGTTAAATGTTAATTGAAAATGGAAATTCGAAAAATATATCGACAATCTAGTAAACCGCATGCCTGAGAGTTTTGGCAACACTGATCTCCATAAGCCTAATGTAATATAGCCAGTTTCATAAATTTTATTAAAAAAATGAAAGAGAGATCTTTCACCCAAACTTTCGAAGATCTTTATTATTTCACTCGGTAGTTCATCCGGTTCCGTTGCTTGGTCATTGCTAATGTTATTGCTCGTTTATAAGCCGAAATAAGTCGAAAAAAGGTAAATTTTTGAACAATTTTTTCAAATGTCCGCCATTTTGTTTCTTTGTAAGAATTTTCAATTTTTCTGGTAAACTATCACGTAAGAGTACTTCTCGAATTTAATATTTCAAATTTGCAGTTCCAGATATTAACTGTCCTCCACGAAGCAGCAATTTTTGGACGAAAAATTTTTGTAATCTTCAAATGTTGTAAGTAAGATAATATTAAAAAAAAGCTTGATTGCCACGTATAATACATCCAATACAAAAAAAAAATTGTTGAAAATGTGTCATTTTTTAGCATTCTAGACGGTAATAGTACCTTAAGGTCATTCATCAGAATAGTAAGATCTCTAGCCTTGAGTTGAACAGTAATAGAACTTTTCAAGTCCTTCTAGTTCACTTTTCGCCGTTTTATGTTTCTGAATTTCGAGTTCAACTGAATCATTATAACTTGTTCAGATACCTGGCACACAGTCCTAATACATTTGCTAATCTCCCTTGAAACTATGATTCCTACACCATTACGATGATAATTGCTGTCTTCTCCTGAATAATATATTTCACGATTATACTCATTGCATTGGCCAGATCCGGGACACCTTATTTCACTAATACCCAGAATTGATATACGCAATCTTCTTATCTCATGCTTATTTGATGAAAAAATACCAAAAGAATGGAAATAGGCTACTTATCCATACATAAAAAGAGAAGCAAAAACTTGTCATAGTCATACCTTGTATGGATAGGTTGTCTTCTACATGATAGAAAACCTGTCATTAATATTTTCACCAAGAGTGGAATAAACTAAGAATTTAACCCTAAGAAAAAAACCAATTGCAAAAAATCTAGATGATTTAAATACGGCAATTGGGCAGGCCAATGTTTCGTACCTCCCCTGCCTATCCAACGATTGCGCATTTGTAAAGTTTTTCATTCATTTCGATAAAAGAAAAATTAATTAATTAATCATATGAAAAAATATAAGATATTTATTTTTATAAATTGAACGAGGAATTCAAAAATGATTTTTAATTTGAAATATCTTAGTAGCATATTTTACCATTTTTATTTTAAAAAAATGTTGAGACCATTACTCATATGCGCGCCAATGATGAATATAAAATTCTTAATTGTACGTTAAAAAATTTGCAATAACTACCTTTTAAACGCAAAAACGTAGCAAATTGCATTTGCATATCTCAACTAATTTCAGAGCAATAAATAAATCGTCAGTTTGTAAGAAAAATAACACCCGTATCTTAGAAAACAAAGCATTTGAGGTTATACGTTTACATAGCAAACTAACATTATTATTTCATTTAGAATATTCCCCTAACGTTTGTTACACTTATTTTCTAACACTATATATTATTCAAATATAGCCTAAAAACCGACCGATTTGAAGATCTGTAACTCACAAATAATTGATTTTTGAGTCTTGGGACAATGAAAACTTTTGATCAGTATGACCAAAACTAACCCTCTACAAAGTTTCACCCAATTTAACTGAAACCACTTTTACATATTAAGAAAAGACCGGCCCTTTGTATTTGTTGTTAAATTAATCAATATTTTGGAACTTTTTTTATTGTATGATTTGTTAATTTTACGAGGCAGTGTATTTTCTCTGTAAGAATAATTTGGGGTAAAATTGCGAATTAACATAATTCGATATTATTCGTGATAAATTGTAATAAAATAGAAATTCGAAGGCATTTGAAAAATCAAAATAGAGATAACCTTCTTCGATCCAATCTACAACAGAACTCTTTAATATTCGTCATCTAAAGAAATACGTTATTGGTCAACGATTATGTTTCGATAGTTATTAAAGGCAGTTAAGAGTGTCTAGATCATTTTCACCCCTGGATATGTTCCTCATCGACCTTTCCTTCTAATCAGTAGGTAGAACTACTTAATGAATCACTAAAAACATAACAACATCCAAACCCGGAAGCTGATTATTAATACACTGATAGTCACGATACTTGAAGTATCCATCTCTATACTAACCATTCATATGTGATAAAAATACCTCGTTAAAGCCTAGCGCATTTTTGTCATCTTTTTTGTATTTATAAAATATTTAGAACTCGACATTGAAAAATAATATATTTGTGTGCATGTACTATTTAAAAAAATGACTAATATGAAATAAATCACGTTCCTAGAACATTTCTGAGTCATATTTTTTTGTTTATTTCAATGAAATCTGCTATCAGATTTAATGGTAATGTGGTTTTTGATCTTAACCATATGGCGCCATTAATGCCTTCATTTGCTACTGATGTGTGAGTCTTATATAAAATATAAAAGCTACATATACTTTCAGTTTGATTTCTAGAATAAATATCACGTAAAAAACACTTTTCGATACTTAATTACAATATACAATTATATGCTTATTTTATGATAAACACACAACTGAGATTTCTTATTATTTTAAGAGAATTTTAAAAAAAAATAACAACATAGGAAGTCCAACAATATGTTGCAATTTAATCAACAATTCATAAAAATTAAAGAAAACAATAAATTCTTGAAATAACAAATTGAAACTACGCATATTAAAAATGTCTAAGGAATACCATTATTATTCCACATTTTTCAATAAAAACTTAAAAATTTTTTGTTAATAGATACAAGATTTATCATTTTAGTTTTACCGCCACCAATAAAACCTTCCGACACAAACGTAACCTCAATCTTTTGTTAACATAAATCAAAGGTTTGATTGCAATACAACAAATCGTGTAGATACAGTGAATTTTTGAAATTAACAAGTAGGTCGAAAAATGGATCTTAGCCGAGAACATTTTCGAGCAATAATTTTTTACAATTTTCGGAGAGGATTATTCCAACAGCAATATCTCGCTGAAATGGTTTTTGTGTTTGGAAATGAAGCATCACACCAGTCAACTATTTCCTGCTGGTATTGCGAATTTAAACGTGGTAGCTCGTCTCACCCACGAATCCAGGCCAGGTTCATCCAAAACAGCAGTCACACAGAAAAACACTGATGCGGTTCGTCAGCTAATTAAGGATGAACGCCGTCTCACATACTGGGAGATAAGGCATCTTTGGGCGTTTCAAAGACCTCGATCCAAAAGATCCTACATAAAGAATTGGGTGTGACGAAGTTGGTTTCCCGTTGGATCCCTCATTTGCCTACAGAACAGCAAAAAGCGGCTCGCGTCAATCAGTGGCGTACCTAGAATTTTTCTGGGGGGTGGGTTTGGTTGGACACCGAAATTTTTTTTATGCTACCTCCATTTTGAGTCCTTAACATTTGGGCTTTCTTCTTCTTCACGTGCCATCTCCGCGACGGAGGTTGGCAATCATCATGGCTATTCTGATCTTAGATGCTGCTGCTCTGAATAGTTCAATTGATGTGCATCCGTACCATTCCCTCAAGTTACGCAACCATGAGATTCTTCTTCTTCCTACACTTCTCTTACCCTTGATTTTCCCTTGTATAATCAATTGAAGTAGGTTGTATCTCTCATTACGCATAACATGCCCCAGGTATTGCAGCTTTCGTGTCTTGATGGTTTCCAATACTTCCATTCTTTCGTTGATTCTTCTCATGACTTCGTTGTTTGTTACATGCTCGGTCCATGATATCTTCAGGATTCTTCTATACACCCACATTTCAAATGCTTCCAACTTTTTAGCAGTCGACGCGTTAAGTGTCCATGCTTCTATCCCATAAAGCAGAGTCGAGAAAATATAACACCTTGCCAGCCTAACACTCAAGTCCAATTTTAGTTCTCTTGCACAAAGTACCTTTCTCATTTTATTGAAGTTTGTACGTGCTTTCTCTATTCGAACTTTGATTTCTTTGGAGTAATCGTTTATGTGATTAATTATTGTGCCAAGATAGTGGTAGTTTTCAACTTGTTCTAAAGCACTACCGTTAATTGTCAGGCTTTCTCCATTATTTTGGGTTTTTGATATCCTCATAAATTTGGTTTTCTTGGTGTTTATTGATAATCCATATTCTTCTCCATACTCAACTATCTTGTTCATTAGCTTTTGGAGGTCTTGGAGGTTGTCTGTTATTATGATAGTATCGTCCGCATATCTAATGTTGTTAATTGGTGTTCCATTGACCTTGATTTCTGCTGTTTCTCCCTCAAGAGCTATTTTCATAATTTCTTCAGAGTATTGAATAGTAGGTAGTGACAATACACACCCCTGTCGCACTCCTCTTTTAACTTCGAACTCTTCTGATGTATGTTCATTAATGCGTATGCGTGCCTGCTGTTTATAATATAGATTTGTTATAATTTGTTATAATTAATTTGGGCTTTAGTTTAATTTAAAGTACTAAAGATAGCAGTGCCAAAGATTTAGGTATCTGTTATCCTGCCTACCAACTAAAACCACCCTACCACCACTCCTACTTGTGTGCAGTTGACTGTCGCATGTACCGTACTCCGAAAGTGGGATGGCCGCTGTAAGGCTGATCTAGATCTTATCTATGTCATTGATCCGGTTGGTGTTTCTCTTCTTCTTCTTTCTTTTTAATTACTGTTCGGATGTAATTGTGAACACTATTCTATCCCTCCTTACTTCCCGTCATCTTCACGATTATCTCTCTCACAGTCACAGGGTTCATACCTATTTCTCTATACATTCTGTTTCTCTCCACTGCACATCTATTACACTCCAACATTGTGTGAGTAACAGTGTCGGAATATTCGCGGTATAGGCATTTATATGTATCTATCTTTCTAAACCTATGAAGATACGCCCTAAAACAGACAATCTATGAAGTCCCTTAAGCTCGGGATCAGCATCTTGGTCCACTCGGCTACATCTTCCGTGTTGTTTCACTCTTCTTGCCATATTTCCATTGATCTTTCCCTTTCTTTTTTTATGGATTTTGTCAAATGCTCTCTTCTCTCATAGAGATGTCTCCTTTCTACTGCTAACACATGCAAAGGAACACAACCCGTGATAGTCCACAAGGCCCCCTCAGATACAGTCCTGTAGGCGCATGATACTCGCAACAGACTCATTCTGTCTACTCTTATTATGAGCCTAATATTAGGTATCTATATCTAAATATAATGAAAAATATTATTAATTATTGTGTATTTATACAATAATTATTGTATTCTACATATTTAGAGTGGTAATTTAATTATTAAATTAGCGGGAGGGTTTAACCCCAAAACCCCCCTGGATGCGCCACAGGCGTCAATTGGAGTTGAAAAACATTGGAACGGTTCAACAAAGGAAGCTCAAAAAACGTTTAAGTATTGTTAAGAAAATAAATGCCAATCCGTTGTGTGGGTGTTTCACGATGAGGAAAAACCAACAAAAGTGATCCTTTCTCGAGTGTGTCAAAGAAAATGGTCGCAGCTTTTGTGTCAAAACCTGGTCATGTGACAATAATTGCTTTAGAAGCTCGATAACGGCTACTTACTACTCCAACAAAGCAACAAACAACAACAAATCATCCTACATCAGGACAATGCAAGTGCTCACACTGCCCAAAAGACAATAGAGTTTTTGGAGCTACGAAACATCGTATTGTTAAACCATCCACCGTGTAGCCCCGACTTGAGTCCCAACGACTTTTTCACGTTCCCAAAGATCAAGAATTCAATGCGTGGGCAGCGATTTCTGTCGCCAAAAAGAAGCCATCGATGCCTTTAAAACTTACAACAATAAACAAATACTTAAGAAAATGTTTGTACATCCCGTAGTTATTAGCTGCTTTGGTTTGAATCATTTTGCAATGAAAATACGATAAATGTTATTATTTTAACATTGTACCCCAGTTAACAAAAAAAAAAGAACAAATTTAGGCCAGTAGAACGCAAGGTTCGTCATTTTTTTCCGGGCGCTGTATCTTGAAACTGTATTCGATTTTTTGAAGAGCGGTGCTGCCCCTTCATTCGGCTTGCCCCACTCCTTTTAGTCTAGTCGGAACGAAAAGTACTCTTTGTTTACAACACTCTTGTTTTAACGATTGTCAATAATTTTGTTTGCTAAAAGTTTTGTTAAAAACTTTTACTTTTCTCATAAAAGATTGGTTGATTTCAGCCGTTAATATTGTTAAATTAACGATACAGTTATTTCCTTATAAAAAAAGGCTATCTTGGCTCCTAAAGGTCGTAGGACCCCTTTTTTTCTGAAAGTTGTGTTTTTAATCAGCTTTCCGAATATTTGTTGCCATTTAATTTGAACTAAATTCTACAGAGTTACTGTAAATGTTTATAAGTTCAAAAAGTGCTTTTTATTATTAAATTATTTTGTGTAAGTACATAAATGTAATTTTTTTAAACTTACTTTTTTTCCATAGGTTATTAATATAGGTATGTCTTAATATAGAAAATAAGTACCGGATTATTGAAATACATCCAGTCAAATTATCTGGACCGGATTTAGAAATTAGCTCATTTTTCACAAAATCTTTAAACAAATTAAATTACGCAGAAACTATTCAACCAATCTGGTCCATCTTTTGCACACAATTCAAACACGATAAGACCCTTAAGTTCAGGTAAATTTAAACAAATTTTAATAAACAATAAAAAAGTTAGTAACAGTACTCAAAAACAGCGATTTTGTTGTTTTTTTTAACAAAATCTCATTTTGTGTATTCTTTTTGTCTGAAAAAGTTGTCGGTTGATGTCAAATCTTTAAATAGACAAGATTTTAAGTTATGAGCAAAATTAATGAGATTGGTTGATTTCAGCCGTTAATATTGTTAAATTAACGATACAGTTATTTCCTTATAAAAAAAGGCTATCTTGGCTCCTAAAGGTCGTAGGACCCCTTTTTTTCTGAAAGTTGTGTTTTTAATCAGCTTTCCGAATATTTGTTGCCATTTAATTTGAACTAAATTCTACAGAGTTACTGTAAATGTTTATAAGTTCAAAAAGTGCTTTTTATTATTAAATTATTTTGTGTAAGTACATAAATGTAATTTTTTTAAACTTACTTTTTTTCCATAGGTTATTAATATAGGTATGTCTTAATATAGAAAATAAGTACCGGATTATTGAAATACATCCAGTCAAATTATCTGGACCGGATTTAGAAATTAGCTCATTTTTCACAAAATCTTTAAACAAATTAAATTACGCAGAAACTATTCAACCAATCTGGTCCATCTTTTGCACACAATTCAAACACGATAAGACCCTTAAGTTCAGGTAAATTTAAACAAATTTTAATAAACAATAAAAAAGTTAGTAACAGTACTCAAAAACAGCGATTTTGTTGTTTTTTTTAACAAAATCTCATTTTGTGTATTCTTTTTGTCTGAAAAAGTTGTCGGTTGATGTCAAATCTTTAAATAGACAAGATTTTAAGTTATGAGCAAAATAATGAGTTTGGCGTTTTGATTGTTTATTTAAAAATATTTCCACTAAAAAATTGATGAATCCCTAGATGAGAGTCTTTAGTATTATCTCATACTACACATTTCAACTGTCAAACCTGTCTTTACAATTATGACGAAAAATTCTTATTTTTTACTAACTTGATTGGTATAATAGGAAATAAATGAAAATTATCCAGATGGGCGACTACAGTGTGCCAAATATCAGGGTGGAGTCTTGAGTGGCCAACTCTGTATGTGAATAGTATGATACTATGTTACAACAAAAATATACATAAAAAAATAGTAAAAACTCACCTTGAGATTTGATAAATCCCATTGACCATTATTATCAATCTGGTATTTGTGTATCACTCTTGCACCAATATCTTCTAAATATTTAAGGGCTGACTCTCCCACAACTTTTCCACCATAAAACAAATTTGAGGAAGCTTTACCTCTCATTTGGAATTTAGCAATCTTCTGCAAAATTGCTACCAAAGTCTCAGACGTGTGTTTGGACAATTCAGTAGATGTTGAATTTACAAACATATTTATTTCT
Organism: Diabrotica undecimpunctata; assembly: GCF_040954645.1. Lineage (NCBI taxonomy): Eukaryota > Metazoa > Arthropoda > Insecta > Coleoptera > Chrysomelidae > Diabrotica > Diabrotica undecimpunctata. The sequence goes on along the minus strand of NC_092803.1, from coordinate 174,037,867 downwards.
AATTTCTGATCTTTACTGTCTTTTATTTCAAAACGGAGTTTAAGATTGATTTTTGTCTCTTTTTGTAGTGGGTTGCCAATATTACAAATGACTAAAGTTTCATTAGAAAAGAGACATTTTATACCATCAGATATGTTTCTGTCACTCTTTAATACAACATAACTCAATGCTTTTGGATGCACAACAAACAGCTTTGCTTCATATGCTGATTCGCCTGTGTTAGATACATTTACTTCAAGAACAAAATCTTCATTTACCATATTGACTTCATAAGCTCCAGTTTCATCTTTAGAGAGATTAGTACCAGCTCTCAATGTTAAGTTACTTTCACAAACGTCATCTGAACCACATTCCTTTTGGAAAGAAGCATATATTACTTTAACAGATGTGGTATTTAAAATGGGAGTATGGAATGCATTATCCTCCAGCGTGTAGTTAACTCTGAACATTATAGGAGAAAGTATGTCTTGAACTCCTTCCTTAATATTGACAGTTTCCTCCTGGCAATATTGGGAAGCTCCATTAACAGGCACAATTTTAGTTCTTCCAGGTGAACGTTTATCAGGTAGGTCATTGTCTACAAACCAGATTCTATTAACAAATTTCTTTACTTCACTGATATTATAAATAACATTAAATTCAGTATCATGTTTTATATGTCCAACCACAGAAAAGCATGTTTTAAATGAAAAACATGTGTAATTATTATTTGGTAGCTTCTGGCATCCTTTATTAGAGGCATTTATATTTACTAATTCATTTCCTTCTACTGTAATTTTGATGTCAATGATTGGTCTTGTTTTAAACAACAATACTCGATCAGATTCAAAAGCTCCAACTAGTAAATCTGGATAACCATTGTTGTCCATATCTAGACCACCACTTAAAGAATACCCAAGTGTAGTAATTTGTTTCTTCCTTATAACTTGAGATGGTTCAATATTGAGACCATCAGGTGATCCTAAGTAAATATAAACAGCTCCATGCTCATCTTCATATGGGGCACCTATAGCAACATCATTATAACCATCTTTATTTATATCTCCTAAAGATGCCATAGCAAATCCAAAACGAGAGTATGCTTTTCCAATTATTCTTTTATCAAAAGGACACTTATCTTGAACACAATTTCTAATATTGTAATAAATATACACTGCCCCTCCATTTTTGTCACTATTATAGTAGAATGGAGCTCCTACCAACAAATCGTCATAACCATCATTATTGACATCTGTAGCAAGTAATTCGTATCCAAAACTAGCTGCAAACTGTTCACCAGTTAAAATTAGGGAAATATTTAATTCTTCAAAGGTGTCATACTTTTTGAAGAGGTAAACCTGGCCAACCATCTTTGCCCTAGGTGCACCAGCCATGTATGTGTATTCAGATTTGTTGAAGAAATGTCCTCCTCCAACACTCATGCCCAAATAACTAGAACAAAATAGATTTATTAATGATCCCATTAGATCAAATATAAAATAAAACTATGATTGGTAACTATTTCAAAACTAAGCAGAAAAAGATGAATCTAAAATGAAGCTGATTTAATTTGATATTGAATAATTATTTTTAAAGTATTTAAAAAAATGGACTTTCAAAACCACTTTAAAAAATTCCTCAGACTCACCTAATTAACCAATTTTACTAGTAGCCTTTGAAAACATATTTACACTTTCATGCATAAAATAAATCAGTGATTTATGTCACAACGAATTTTTGCCCAGCAAAGTTTTGAACATTTTCTAATTTTTAGAAAATGAAAAAAAAAAACTATCATATATTTTTTAAGCCATTCTTTTGGAGATGTCCTCAAATCAAATGCCACATTTTCATAAACTTCAAAAGATTTTTCTAATTTCCCATAATTGATTAATGACTTTATAGTAAAACCTCCAAAACTCAAATAAATGTGTTGTTCCCTTCCCTTCAAGCCTCAAAACCTTCATTACTAGAAATCTCAACCCTCTATTAGTCGAAATAATTAGTGAGTCCCTACAAGCCATTTCGTTACACATTTTCCCTCTATAACTAGAAAAATTAAATTGGACCTCTATATCTTGAACATAGCAACGTTTCATTTTATAAACTTTACAACTCAATTATTTGAAAGTTATTAAACACCTCTAAAGGTTAACGACTTTAAGAACTTGCAGACAATGTAATATTGACATGCTCTCCATGGGTTTCCATCAAAGAGGTAAGAATAGCATTGAATACTTTACAGAATTTTATAGAGAAAACCAGTAACTCTGAAGAACAGAAATTTTCTGCTCTTTATACCTTAGAAAATGCTATAGGTAGGGAACAACGGAACTTTCTAAAGCAAAAAAAAGTACTAAAATTTTTAATGCCATATTTTTAGTAAAGTCGAAATCCTCCATAAGTTGAAGAAAACTCTATAACTGGACTCTATGCTTTTTTGGCATTTGTACAATACAACATTTTGAATTAGTTACCTTACAATGTGAGTACTGATCTATTCTAGTAATTACTTACCTGTATTTTTCAATAATGTCAATATCTCCAAAAGGAGAATGATAAATAGTTTTATCCATAGTCAAATAATCTCCAACAACATTCTGTCCAAAGAATGTACCTCTCCAAGTATATGGTCCTGGTGCACCCATTAAAGCAAATTCGTCACCAACAAAAGAAGCACTAGTTCCCACTTGACAAAACCCAAACTGTTGGTGAAGATTTTCCATTCTTCTCCCCTTACACAGTAACAAGGTTTCAGTAATACCTAAGTTTCTGTCCAATAAATAGCATAAACCTTGCCCATAGTGAAATTTTTGTAGATTTTCACTTTTAATATACCTATGTGCACACACCAACACTACTCCTCCTGGTTTCTGTGATCTTACAGTAACTCCCAACCACTGACCATCTTTAATTTCATCATTTCCTGGAGGTTTTAATTCAGTATCGTCGACTGCTTCATCAGTATAATCGAAATCCTCTCTTTTTCCATCAGTTTCTATTTGGACACAGTCATCATCTCTATTAGAAATGGGACATTTGAACAAAGCTCCAGAATGATTTGTACCTGGTTGCATATTGTTTCCTAGAGGAGCTCCTACTAACATCCAAAAACCATTTGATTTTCCTTTACTAGTAAGCGATTCTGTGCTATGTTGTGCCACACTGAAGCCAAAATAAGATTGTTGTTGATCTTCTGGAGCTTTCTTAACTAAAGGATCTCGGTCTTCAAAATTAAAACAGAAAACTGTATTCCAAAGTAATCCATTAATTATAAACAAACTATACTTTGTTTTATACATTTTATTAGTTGTGTTAGTTAAATTCTACAAGAATTTTCATAATATATAATCACAGATGTTGCTTAACTTATACTACTTCAACAACCAACAACTTCTAACCTGTGTGGAAATCAGAAACTAAATAAATATTGTCAAATGTCATACTCAAATATATAATCTGTCAAATTTATATAAAAAATCAACATAAAATGTATGACAGATAACATAAAACAGGATTATTATTTCAACTCTTATTTCCTTCTGATGCATTATACATAAGTTCTATCTCCCTCGAACGTAAATTCATAAAACATACAAATTTCGATGCCTATCTTTTATCTTTATTTAACATAAATCTTTAAGTAAGCATAAACATCTTGTTACGAGATAAACAAATACAATTACGAAAAGAAAAAGAAAAGGTTGAATTTTCCAGAGTGCTTTTTTAAATAAAACAAAGGTTATGTAGTGTGGATATTTTAATTCCTTGTTAGGACAGTAAATGTCAAACGTCATTTTCTATGCCATTATACGTCATTAACGAATAACCAACAGTCAACTCAATTCTCAATTCAATCTGATCGATTAGAGTATTTCCAATGACAAGGAATAAAGAATTCATGTAATCTGTGCTAGAGATATCCATTCATGTCACCTTTGGTGCATTGATTTCACACAAGTGAAAATATTGTTGTTAATTTGAAAAACTTTTTAGTGAATTTCCTTAGCAGTGACTAAGAAATACACACAGTTCAACTTACCATGGAGAAAAAACAGAAGGCCCCCAAGGAGAAACGAAGGTTAGTTTATATTGTGTGATAAGTTTAGTCAATTAAGGGTTTGCTTATTTGGCTTTTATTTATGTACGGTCCAGTAACACCAACTATTGTCCTTAATTTTTGATATGATATCTTGTTTTGGAGCCTTTAAAAGTATATTTTATAACTGGCATCAAAGTTGTTAATTTAAATAAGTCAAAATAAGTTCTGTGGTACTAGTCATTTTGGTGTAAACATGATTACCCTTTGTGAACTATAAATGGTCCACATAATTGATTATTACAAGTTTTTAATATACACTTAACTAATTTTATTATACTACTATTTTGTTGTAACAAATTGAATCCCTCTTAAAATAATGCCTTAACAATCTTTCAATATGCATTCATGGTGTTATTTTGTTTAAACTATTCTTGCCATATACATTTGTTAAATATCTATATATCTTTGTGATGAACAATATTACCATTACATTATATACTATGGAATTTCAAAAGTTTCTCTATTTAAGGATCAAATAGGAAAGGATTATACTGACAATTAATATGACCCACTTAACATAGATATTGTGTGAGATAATGTAATCATAAATTAACAGTTCACTACACAATATACATTGCTAGTGACCTGAACTCTCCCTTACAATATCAATTTTTACTGTGAATTTGGTTCTTGTTATTAGTTCATATATATAAATTCTATTCCACTCCCTTAGATTTTTTATCTATGAACATATTGTAAAAACTTAACCCGCTTCTGTCTACATTTTTCACACATGCTTTTTAAGAGCTTTGCATGTATCTGCTGTATGTATCTGGACACAAATTGTCTACATTACTACAGTAGACTACACCATTAATTCAAAATGTGTATTTTGCCCTCTGCAAATAGTGTGTGGAGGGCTATTAGTACTAGCAATTTTTTATCTCATCCCATGTGTCTTATTATGTCTAATTTTGTTATAATTCTGTACAGTATACTTTTGTGTAACTTTTTAACAGAGATACTGTGTTCTAGTTACTCAGATTATTGTAGTTTAAAGTAGTGATCACTTTTTTTGTTTATTTTTTAGTATACTGTATTCGTGAGTTTTTAAGCTAATGATAAATCAAATTATAAGCAATCATGTTTTAAGTAATTCACTAGTGATAAATTATCTGAAAGGAATTGGATAACTAAATCTGTGTAGTTCTCAGATATCTTGTTATCTATGAAGTTCTTACATACTCTTTTGAAGGTAGCTACTTTCTTTTCTAGAATATGTAGTGTCATTATATTCATCTTTAAAAAACATTATCTAGTGCCCAACAAAAACTCCTTAAACTTTGCCTCACTTATGTCCTCGGATTTTCATCACAAATAAAAAACAGTATTTCTTTGACAGTTTAAGGCTATAATAACATCTTTTATAAGCTCTACTTTTATGTGCAGTGGAGATAAATAATTTGTCCTCCATTCTACTAATGTTCATCCAAGAGATTTTTTCATTAAAACTCAGATAGTTGTTTGAAAACCCCATACAATGTTTTTCCATAGCTTCTGTTCTTTACATACACTATATTGGTTTCTGTCTAATGTTTTTGTAGCTAGTTTGCAGTGCTGTAATTAGTATAACTCTTAGATCAGTAGCTATATTTTGTTTAGGATTTTCATATTTTATGTTTTGAGGTAATACATGTTGTTGAAACATATGGTAGAGAGGCTAAATTTCTTAATAAACTTGGAATATCATGATAACACCTTATCTGAAATGTTGAAATTTTCACCCCTTTTTATAATAGCCATTCATCTGTTTGTGAAATATAAAATTGGGTTGTATACTTATACTGCATTCAAAATTGTCTTGAAAACTTGGACCAGCTTTTGATTCAAAACTATGTATTTCATTTATATATAGTACATACTTATCTTTTTGTATGGGGTTGAGGCTGGAAACTGAAACAATCCAATATTGAAAACCTAGAAGCATTAGAAATGTGGTGTTACAGCATATTCTGAAAATATCATGGATGGATTGTAAAACAAACACAAGTCCTTGAACAACTAGGAAAACAATGTGCAGTTCTAAATTCCATAAAAATCAGGAGGTTGGAATACTTGGGGCACATCACGAGAGGTGAAAAATGCTAACTATTAAGGAATATAATGCAGGGCAAAATCAAAGGCAAAAGAAGCGTGGGAAGATGTAAAATCTCAGGGCTACTCAATCTATGTGAATGTTTTGAATGCACATAACTATTCAGGCACGCAACCAACAAAATTATAATTGCCAGAATGATTTACAATCTTCAATAGGAGCGGAACTTGAAGAAGATAGTAAATACCTGCTTTTTAATCAATCAAAACATATTGTTGATATTCTCTAGATTTTGCTAGATTTTGTTCAATTACTAGTAATATTGTTGACATACAGTTTTCTTAAGCTTATCAACACTTTTTCTAATGATTTTATTGATTCGTTTGTATTCTATATATTTCATTTCTTTCTATCTTGTGCTAAATTTTTCCAATCTTGTACCCGCAGCGACTTCAGATCTTCTTTTGCCGACTCCAGCCATTTTCTTCGGGGGCGGCCTCTTTTTCTTTTTGTACCAGCCTCCCTGTTTAATAATTCATTTGGAACTCTTCCTTCCTTCATTCTAGCTCGTTTGTATTCTATTGGGTTTATTTTATGTTTTTGTGTTATGTTCATGAGGTGCATGATCTCTTGCTGTATCCATTTTTGTTTTCTGTGTAAGATGACTATTTTTCTTTTCACTTTTTCTCCTTTAACAAACTGAAATATTTTTAGTCTAAAATCTATTTTATTAAATAAACTTTAAATTCTATTTAATATAAAATGACTTAATTGTGATTGCTATGAATGCAGCTCCAGGGTATGTTTTATTAGATTTTATGTACTTCTTAAAGTTGTAGTTTAGCAAAAAGAACTGTGTAAATGTGTGAAATGTGTAGACTGACTTAATTCATGATCATTTTTTCATTTTATATTTCTATAAGTTACTTTCTGTCTTTACTCTAGTAGTGTTCTTAAAAAAAATATTTTTTTAGCAGATGTTGCAACTTTTAAGTCAAAAGAAGAATAAAGAATGCATTTTAGAAATCATTGTTTTTCTATGACCCAGTGCTCAAGAATTTAATGTTTCAAAGAAAAGCCATAACTACAAATTAATAATTTAATATTATCATCACCTTTTACAGTATTTAATTTGTCATATAATTCACACTGATATGGTCTTGAATGATAACAAAATATAAAGTTCAGCTTTTTAATTGTCTCAAAAAAACAATGAGATAATTTAGCAATAATTGGAATAATTGTGACAAAAATGTGCAATATTGTGATCATTACACAAGTGATTGTGGTATTGGAATTTTATCAAATTTTTAAAGCTCTTCTCCTTTAAATTTTCATTGGTTGTGTCTCTTCCTTTTCGCTTTGCATTAGTTTCAGCTATCCTAATTTTTATAATTGCACTTCATTCATATATTCCACATAATCTAGCTGTGGTACTGCCAAATTTAAATTTTTTCTTCATAAGATATACCTCATTAGTCTATAGATCTTCCTTCTTGGATATATGTTTATATCTTATAAGCTGTTTTATATTTATCATAGTCTATTGCTGTATCTTTTCTTCAGATTGATTTTTTAATTTACTGATAATATTAACTTACTGCAGTTATTAATTGCTTATATATTCTCTTCCTCAGGGGTACTGTGGTAATGCTGTTCTTTCTATCACACTGTGAGGATGGTGTTTCTTTTTCTTTGTGAGAAGTGATCTGACTTTTTGCTGAAGATTTTCTATACCTGTTTTAGTCCACATAGTAATAAAAAATATACTCAGAACATGCATAAATATTTAGTGCCTTAAATAAATGTTTACTCTTAAGATATGAAAGATATAACTGTTCTACCCCAGTAGAAGAAGATTTTTTTATTCATAGAATCATTGCTAATAAATAATTACTTTAGTTGTAGTCATTCAGAGGAATACTGTAGAAAAAACAAAGTGTGCCCTCCAATTGTTATTAAATGATAATCATTACAGTCATCCTGTCATTGGAAATTAAACCTTTATAGTCTTCCTTAATTGCTATATCGGTTACTAATTCAATGATACACTTCTTTATAATAAGTTCATTTCTATTCATTCTGTATTAATGTCTAAGTCCATGTACTGAAACACTGCTGGACCAAAGAAGACAAATGAGACGCGATAGGAATGCAGAAAGCCACACTCCTAAGAGAAATAAATAAAACTGTTTCGAAGGCAATCAGGAGAGATTTATGGGAATTTAAAACCAATAATATTATACACACTATAGACGAAAATAACAGCCTAAAAGTTGTATATAGAATGCTAACAAATGGGAAATGCGAAATTTATAAATTAAGAAACAAGCAAAATGAAATAATATCACATAGAGACGAGTTAATACAGATCATCAAAGAGTTTTACGTGGAATTATATGGAAGTAGAAGAGAATATCAAAAAGGAATAAAAAAAAAGCCATTTCAAAGAACAACATGAATCAAGGTTCCGAACTAATGTCAGAGATAATGCTATTAATGGAGGAGATATGCTATTAAGTAAATTAAGGAAACTGTTTAATGTATGTTTGCAGCAAAGAGAGGTTCCCAAATAATGGAACAATGCTATATCCATCCTTTTGCATAAAAAAAGAGATAGAACAGACCTAGAAAACTATAGACCTATTAACCTGTTGAACCACAAATACAAGCTCTTTACTAGGTTAGTGACATCAAGATTGGAGAAAAAATTAAATTTCCACCAACCGAGAGAGCACGCAGGATTCCGTTCAAATTATGGTACCAATGATCACCTCCATACAGTAAAGACACTCATTGAAAAATCTATAGAATACAACAAACCTCTTGTCCTAACATCCATAGATTTTCATAAAGCGTTCAACATGATCGAAATAGACAGCTTTATAGAAGCAATGAATGACAGCCGGTATAGTGAACTTATTTACAATATTTACAAAAATACCACCATGGCTGTTAAGATACACGATAAAACCCGACCAATAAAAATAAAAAGTGGGATAAGGCAAGGAGATACATTGTCACCGAAATTATTCAGAACAGCATTAGAGTATGCCTTTACTACTACTAAGGATTTCCACAGTTTTCACTGTCTTCCTTCACTCAACCGTTTTCTCCAATTTTCCCTGTCATTCCAGTCTCCATAGTCTCGTCGATTTCATCTCTGAATGACCTTCGGGGTCTTCCTCTCTTTCTTCTTCCAATCGGGCTCCATTCTGTGATTAGAGTATGCCTTTAAGATGGTCAATTGGGACCACAGAGGAGTAACAATAGACGGCGAAAAGCTTAACCATCTCCGTTTCGCAGATGATATTGTCCTTATCACAGATAATTTAGGAGAAGCCACATATATGTTAAATGAATTGGACTTTACATGTTCGAATGTGGGCCTCCGAATGAACTTAACCAAAACTAAGTTTATGACAAGTATGGTCCCCAATACCCATTTAACTATTCAAGACAAAGTGGTAGAACTGGTGGAGAAATATACATATTTGGGTCATGAAATAAGAATCAACAGGGATAAACAAACATGCGTGATCCAAAGAGGAATTACTTTAGCGTGGACAGCCTTTGGAAAACTGTGAGACACACTTAGGGCCAACATGCCAATTAGCTTCAAAAGAAAAGTATTTGACTGATGCGTATTACATGGGGCGGAAACTATGACTCTAATCAAGACTACGGCTTCGAAATTGGGAGTGACACAGACAGAGACGAATGGAACGGTCTATGCGGGGAGTGACGTTGCGGGATCGAATAAGAAACGAAGATCTGCGAAGAAGGACGAGTATTGCTGATGTTGTGGCACCCAGAGCGGAACTGAAATGGAACTGGGCAGGCCATGTAGCGAGAATGCACGACCCACGATGGAAGAGCAAAATTACAAATTGGAGGCCAAGGGCAGACAGACGTAGTAAAGGAAGACCACATACACGTTGAGCTGACGACATCAGGCATATCACCAAAAATTGGCAACAAAGAGCACAAACTCGTAAAGAATGGAGGAGTTTAAGGGAGCTTTATGCTGCCTTTGTCCAGCAGTGGACGTGATAAATGAAGGCTGGATGATGATGACACTTCTTTCTAACATTTATTTTTTACTGTGGGATATTTCTTGCTCCAATCACTTTATGATTAAAACATGGACTGTGTTTGCATATATGAATCAATATATTGTCTTTTATAGCTCCGGTATGTTTATTTATACCAATATGTGGTTTCAATAAACATATATTTTCAATAAATATATATGTAGTCTTGTCTCTTCCCATATGTGCAGATCCACATTGTCTTTTGAATGTCGCTATGTTAAAAAAATATACGCAAATTCTTATTTTGTGTTCCATTCCAAATTGTACTAATTTTTTTCTGTTCTGCACATGTTACATTTTTTGTGTTTACTATGCTTTCCATCTATGCTCATTTATTTACCTTGTTTACCCACTTTAAAGCCCGCCACTTACGTTCCAACGCCGCAGTACGATTTTGTGGAATGCTACAAAATTGAACGTAATTTGGTCGTGTATTTGCACCATTCGACCAAATCGGCGCGATTTTACGGCAGACAAACAAGTCAGTCTGCAGCAGTACGGAAGAGTTGGTTAGATCGTAAATTTGATCGGGTATATTGTGACAATGACAAAATCGTACGACTGCAAAAAAATCGTTTGTTGGTAAATTTCGAAAACGGCTTATAGCTAGAAGTTTTTAAGAGATTTCTTTGACATTTATATAGAACAAGAGTGTTTTTCTAAAATAAAATCGACATCATATCATGATAAAACCGATAGAAAAAAAGCTGTGAATATTTTGGTTGCTAAATTTCAAGATGTGAAAGCGGATACTAATGAAAAGTTGGTAAAAAAGAAAATTAATAATTTTCGAATATTTTACAAAATTGAATTAAAATTATCTGGATATAATCGCAATTCTTTTAATAAATGTACGTGACAGTATGTATGTCTATTCAGCAACCAATCTTTGCGCCACCACCTACGTTTTTTGTTTTTTTTTCGTTTATAGAAAGAGAAAGAGCTGCTAAAAGTATATCGTTATTTGACATGTTTCTGATTTGAAAGTAAAACTCATACTGCAAAATCGGTACGTGTGTGCTCCCATCCGATTTTCAACATTATTGTACTGCAATTGCATTCGACAAAATCTTACTGCGCCGTTGGAGCGTGAGTGGCGGGCTTAACACAAAAAAGTTTATCATTTTGCGGTGTCAGAGTAAATTTCACTTAGAGCCCCTTTATTACACAATATCTAATGCACTTTATTTCAACAACAGCATAACTTATTACAACAATATTTCAGAGTACTTTGGAACTACCCTGTATATATATATATATATATATATATATATATATATATATATATATATATATATATATATATTATGAAAAACGTTTATTTACTAATTATAGGTATATATAGTCCGTCTAGAAAGTATCCGGAAAAAAGAAAGCAGAATTATAATTTTACGGTATTTATTTCTATCACTTGAAATATAAAATTTCAACAAATAATTCATCTCATTTACTTATACAACCTCCATTTAAATCTAAACACTTAACTAAATGTCCAGGTACACCCGAAACTAGGTTAAGGCCATAATTTTCGGTAATGGTGTTCCAGGCCTGTAAAACTGACCGAATCAAACCTTCTTTATCTCGTGGCGCTGCTCGTTCCACTTTAATCTTTATCAGTCCCCATATGTTTTCAATAGAGCTAAGATCTGTAGATGCTGTTGGCCATGGAATGGTTGCCAATTCGTGTTCTTGCATCCAAGCTTGAGTATGAGCAGAAGTATGGCATCTTGCATTATCTTGCTGAAAACGCCACCTCTCTGGATATACATGAGCCGTTTCAAGAAGAAAACCATTTAAGATGTCACAATATTTCGCACTATCAACAGTACCATTAACTATAAGAGAGGTATAGCACCATGCTGAGATATTGCTCCCCAAACCATTATTTTAGTGGGAAATTTGTGAACGGTAACATTTTCTCTTGATAGGACTTTTAGATGATTTGCACCAAGCTGGAAACAACTTTCATCAGATATAAAGACATTATTAAAATTATCTTCTCGAAAACGTTGACAAAAATCTATTCTTCGTTGCCTTTGCAGAGTTGTCATTGTAGGGATTTTTTTTTGATTCCTTGATATGTAGCCTTGTTTTTTCAGCGACATGCGGACAGTTTTTGGGCACACTTTTATTCTTCGTTGATTTCCAAATCTGTTCGCTAATTTTCGAAACCCTAGACGCGGATTTTGTCGTCCTAAAGCCACTAAAGCATTTAAATTGTTTCCGCGAATCTTACGCGGTCTACCCGAAACTGGTCTATGTCTCATATCTATGCCATTTTTTATCCTTTTTCCGAGTTCATTCAATTGCACTAATTTTTTAACGTTTCGGACACTCTTTCTATACAAATATTTCACCACTTTTCTTTTTTCTACTTGCGACATTATTTCACAAATCTTAAGTCCATAACCTACTATCGGCACAACCTACTTGATGCATTACTTTTGTCTTAAAATGTTACAAAAATGAAATCTATTAAAATTAGGAAAAATATAAAATTCCTGATACTTTCTAGACGGACTATATATTTGCATTATTCTTAGACTTTCATGACCTGGATGAAAATGATCTATTTTCGCTCTAAATCTATTTTTTTGAGATATTTGTAATTTATTTCTTTCTCGATCTGGAATAAAAAGTCTGGTCATGTTGTTTGTTACTGAATTATGTCTCCGAATTCAATTGCATATCAAAGAGTTTGTTGAACCAGAATAAATAATTTTATTTATATTAACCTTGTTGATGTTACATGTGTTGTGTTTTTATATTTGTCGAAACCAATTTGTTGTTTAAATTATATAAATTAGATTATTTAATGAGTATTATTATTAGAAATAATAAGGTTACTACGAGGATAGATCGATATTAAACTAGCCTTTGATAGATGACGTTACTTGATACCGAATTGGTTTCGGTGTTGACATTTGCCATTCATGAGATGACGTCTGTCAAAATTTTAAGTTTTAAAAACAATTAATTTGGTTAACAAGCAAATTTTGTGTTTTCGGAGAAATGGAAAAAGTCGAGTATCGTTCGGTGATTAAGTTCCTCCACAAAAAGGGTAAAACGAATGTGCAAATCAAAGCCGACCTGGACGAAGTTTATGGTGAGGTTGCACCTTCGTTAGCGACAGTAAAATTTTGGAAAGCTGAATTTGTTCGTGGTCGTACGAGTGTTTTTGATGATGTGCGTCCCGGGAGGACAAATGAAGTCACCACGCCGGAAATGATCAACAAAGTCCATGACATGATTATGGCAGATCGTCGAATTAAGCTCCGAGAGTTAATAGAGGTCCTAAACATTTCCTACGAACGCGTACACAACATCATTCACCATCATTTGGATATAAAAAAGCTATCCGCGCGATGGGTGCCGCGTTTGCTGACAATCGATCAAATGCAAAAACGTGTGACCACTTCGGTGACGCTTTGGGCGATGATACGGCGCGATCCGAAGTATTTTTTTCGCCGATTTATCACCGTTGATGAAACCTGGGTGCATTATTACACACCGGAAACCAAAGAACAGTCGAAAGAGTGGCGCAAACGCGACGAAGGGCCGCCGAAAAAGGCAAAGAGTGCACATTAGGCCGACAAAGCGATGGCGACTGTTTTCTGGGATGCGAAGGGCATCATCCACATCGACTACTTGGAAAAAGGAAAAACAATCAATGGTGAGTACTACGCAGCATTATTGGATCGATTCGATGCCGAATTGCGTCGAAACCGCCCCGGTTTGGAACGCAAAAAAGTGCTCTTTCACCAAGACAATGCACCGGCTCACCGATCGGCCGTCGCCATGGCAAAATTACACGAATTGGGCTATGAATTGGTTGAACACCCACGGTCCCCAGATCTTGCCGCCAGCGATTTTTTCCTGTTTCCAAACCTAAAAAAATGGCTCGGAGGACGCCGTTTCGCAACAAATGAAAAAGTCGTCGCTGAAACTTCGGCCTATTTTGAAGAGCTCGAGCAAAAGTACTATTCGGATGGGATAAAAAAATTGGAACATCGTCTTACTAAGTGTATCGAGCTAAAAGGGAACTAAATAAATCGATTAATTTCCAAAAAACTTGTTTTTTCTATCCAATACTAGTTTTATATCAATCCACCCTCGTAATACATATTTTTTTATTAAAGTTTTAACGGTTTGGTTAAATTGTCTCCTCCTTGGGGAAAGGTGGAATATCTTTAATACGGATCTCACCTTTCCACTTTTTACCTATTTGTTTATTTTGCTATACTCGCTTTTTCAATACAGAATAATCAAAATCCTCATTAAAGGATGTTTTTGGTATAATTCAGGGAAATGTTCGAATATCTGGTAGTACGACAAAACGCACATTTATTTTTTCCTCTTTATTTCGTATTGTTCTTTCCTTTTTGTTGTTTTCCGTTTTTATTTCTCTCTCTTTCAAGACGATTTCAATAACCCTTCCAGAAAATTTTCTTAGCCATATTCTATCAAACGATCTTTTTCTTCACTACAAGATATATTGTTTTTTACTGGAAGTATAGGTTATTTGCATAAAAATTTTTTCTTAAACTGTGCTCCTGTCTTTTTCATCATCGTTGTTTCCAACTATTCGTCAGCATTCAATTCTATCCATTGACAACCGTTAGAATAGAATAGAAATACGCTTTATTGTCACTGAAAATTATACAATCTTACGGGGAAAGCTTACAAAGAGTCAGAAAATAACAATAACGGTTAAAATCCACTGAAATTACATAAGTCGTCAATATCACAAAATAAAAGATAATAAAATAAACAATTCATTGCAAAATTTAAATACATTGCAAATTGCATAATGAAACCTTACGAACTAATAAGTTGAAGTTGCTGTACTAGAACTCCAAAACGGAAGACCATTAGCCCAGGCTGTGGGGGAAAAAGTACTCTCTAATCCAGGAATTTATGTAGTGTGACCTAGGTTATAAAGGGCAACCTCAGGAGCAATCCCCCAGTTCATTCAACAAAAAATGTTTGGTTATTGTTTATTTTTGAGCGTTTATCGGTGCAAAATACGTATTTTTTGAGTTTTTTTCATTTTTTGCCCAAAGTAAGTGTTGTAATGGGTAATTTCTGTATAGATTATGAAAGTACTCTAAAAGACCTTCAATTTGAGCCAGTATACGTTAAATTTAATTTATTTGTTATTGCAGAAATGACGAAGGAAGTTCAAAATTAAAAAACGTAATATTTATTGCAAAATTGCTTTTTTTTTTATTTCAAATATATTACATTCAAGCCTATAAAATTACGAATCGAATGAATGAAAAAAAATGGTAGAGGGCTAATTCTTGTTTCATTCTCTTCCTAAAGCCGCAAATTTTCATATTCCACTGGAAAATTATGAAAAAAAGTTCAACATGTTAAAAACAATTATTTATGAATTTGTAAAATTGCAAATATTAGTGGCTTAATATCAGTACTACAGGAAGATTAGCTTTTGATACTATTGATTGTTTGGATCAATTCAGATTTATCAACTGGTCTTATAAAGAATGATTTGAGCCCTTTTTTGAATATATTTGGGAGATAGGAAATGGGATCTTGTGGCAAAATTGTTGATGTTATTTTTACTCACATATTAACGAAGTATTCATTTAGATTTTTAGGGTTTGGAAGGGAAAATGTTTGAGCTGTGTTAGTTTTATTTCGAAAATCTTTTATTATGGACCACTTTTTTTTTGCAACGCTTTTAGGGCTTCCCAGACGATTTTGATAATAGGTTTTTTTTAGTTGTTTTGATAAGTTTTAGATAGGTTCCTTTGTACTTGGTGACATACTCGGAGACTTGGTAAACGCATACTATTTGCTGATATGCGGATACCTTTGGTAGTCCAGTGTTTGTGATGTTTTGTCTTAATTGTAATTAAAGGAAATGCCTTGTTGAAAATACAGACAAGTATATCTAAAAAATCACTGGAATTATAGTGCACGTCCTCAGAAGTAAAGTGTCTCTCAGAAGTCAAGCATACATTTTGTCAGTTGCTAGTTTGAGACGGATTCTTATCTCGGCACTAGTACAATAAGAGTCTTGTATATTGTTATTTTTTTTTCTGGTTTATGTTCGTGCTTTATAGTTGTCTACTCAGTTCAAAGTAGCACTTCTTTATTAGCCACAAGATACGTGAATTTATCCACCCAAAAACAGATTATCGGTAGTGAAAATATGACTGAAATTTTTTCGTCCTGTAGATTCGTTGTCCCGGTGGAACAATGACGCAACTACAAAAGTGTAACTTTTCAGGAGAGCCAAAAATATAAAATTATTTTACTTAATACCTCATGCAATGAAGGATTATGAAGTTACTGGATTAATATTGCAGTTATACTTAGCCACCGTGATATACTGTAACTCTATTACACATTCGAAATGAATTCTTAATTTTTCATCCCTAAATTTGATCCCCAATTGCAATTGCAAGGACCCTAATGCCCAATACTCTTTAAACTGTGTCTCTCTCAGCTTTTCAGATACCCTATTTGGACATTTCAAATGGCATCTGTCGGTACACACACGTCCCATTTTTTTAGCAGCTACAGGTTTTCCTGTTCTAGTATACTCGTACAGAATTCTTTAGTCGTTTCTTTTTTTCTTTCAACCAATTATCCACATTTCTTTGTCTTTTTTTCCCTTTTTGACTAAGAGAGCATTACCAAGTGTTGGTGTTTGGGGATCTTGGTGTATATTTTACTTACATAAAATGCACTTATGTCAATGTTTCCTCACAATAAGAAGAAATCCAGATGAAAAATAACACAGAATACAGTTACGTCAATGTCTCCGCGTATTTGTGAAAAAACCTTAGAGCAACAATAATATAAAATACAATTGCGTTAATGTAGCACCGTAGGTACAAGCACACATTCGACCTATCGAAGCACTATACATTCTGTCATTGTTTCTCCGAGATCGGCTGATTTTTCAAATATGACGCATCTGCTCCCTGGTGGCTAAAAGCTGAACAACACGTCTGACAGTGATCTGACGAATGTGGTAACCAAGTTTGGACCCAAGGACGACATAAACTCATTTTCGATAAATTTGCAGTTACGTCAATGTTCCACCGAAACAGCGATATATACATTGATGCAATTACTTTCAGTCTTTCCTCATTCATTTGTAGGCTCATATTTTTGGGACACTTAGATATTTCGTTTAACTTGTTACTTATACCGGCAGTTAAGCCATTGGATAAAACAGCAGCCTAAGTAGGTTATATGCACTTCAGTTTATCGCATGTAGAGTTTAAATTTCTTTTTGTTATCAGTTTGTAGGTTACCACTGTTTTATTATCTATAATATGTTTATTATTATTCAGTTGTGATAAGGGAAGTTTTGTTTTATAAATGTCTAATTGGTATATATTTTTATGTAATTTCAAAGAAATAATAATTAATTAGTGATAGGCCATATCGTTTATTTTTTTTTAAATATAATTAAGACAAAGCTGTCTAAATATAAATAATTATATTGTTGTATTTGCTTTTGTGAATTTTAATAGAAGTCATAGTATTTAATTGTTCAGCTATACTCGTCGATAGCAGTAAGACAAGCAAATATTTGCATTGTTTAATTTTTTTTTCTTCTCTGGAAACCGTATGATCTACAGAGGTCGCGCCGTACTATAGTCAATTAACACTTTCGCTGCGCATGACTCCGATCGGAGTCAAATTGGTCCTTTGCTAGGTGCGCACGATCGGGGACAGCAACCCGTTGATTTTTAAGACGATATATTTTACTAAGTATGCCGCCGATGTTAGTTAATGTTTGTTAGGGTATGGGTGAGGACTTAATGTGTCAAAAAAATTTACCAGTTCTTTGCTGTAGTATTTTCGTGATTTAAAATGGCGAAAAATATGCCGGGCTCTTCAAACTGTGAACAACAAGAAATATTCCTGCCTCCAAACATAGTATTTAAAATTTTCTATGGTTAGTAAGGGTCGAGCAAAGAGAAAGCGTTGCAAAATATACTCCGAAAACAAAATTAGAAAGCAGACAATATGTCAATGCGAAAAATGTCCTGATCAATCCGGAGTTTGTGTTGAATGCTTTGAAATTGCTGAATGTAAATCAAAATTAAATCAATGTGTCAATCTTTATATATTTTACAGAATAAATAAACTTATTTTTGCTAAAATTTCGTTATGTAAATATTTTTCTAGAAAAACGTTCTAATTTGCCTTGTGCCGATCTGAGTCAGTCAGCGATACACTAGAAATTCTTAGCCAAATGCGCATGACTCCCATCGGAGTCAAAAATTTTAAATTACATTTTATAAATAAATATACCCTTTATTTAATTAATTTATTAATATTATATATTTTAATATCAATTACAATGATATTTTAGAAAACAGTTATTACCGCTCCTGTGTAATAACTCTCGAAAAAAGTCAGCAGCGAATGTATTAAAGAGGTTCTAAAACTGTTGTCGTGTGTCATGTGTCATGTTTAGGTGAAGTATTATATTTATATGAGAAGCCACAATTGATTGCAATAAATATTACATTTTAATTACATTTAGTCAATTAGCTTCCATTAACATAAAAATTTTCGTGAACGTGACAGATCTGCTATAGACAGAACCAGAGTCCGCAACCGGAGTAGCTACTGCTACCGATTTTCTCTTGTTTTTATTATTTGTACTCTTAGAAGAATCATTAATTTCTTAGTTTTCTTCTTGACCATCTCTTTTGGCTTAGTTAGTCTAACTTTGGCATTTTGTTTCCGCCAAGTTAGGGCGAAATATTGTCAAGCACGGTAGTGTGCCCATACCATGCCCTGGCTATAAACCCCCATAGTTCGCCAGCACTCTGGTTTATATGCTTGGGAAACACCTGTTACCCTGTGCCATACAAACATGGAAAGATAGAAATAACGAGCAGAAGATTTTAATCACTTGTTTGCTTGCCTTTGGTCTGTAGTATGTTTCCAGTATGCTGAACTAAACTTTCCCTAGAAATAAAATGTAGGATAGAGAAAGCAAGATCTGCATTTCAAAAAATGGCTAAGCTGTTAAAATGCCATGATTTATCAGTACCCATAACAATCAAGTTACTACGATGTTGTATCTTTTCTATACTGTTGTACGGAGTTGAGCCGCGACTAGCGTCTGTGAGCTACCTGCAAGAAAATTGATGCTTTCGAAATGTGGCTTTATCGTCGAATCCTGAAGATATCCTATACCGACCACGTTACTAACAAGGAGGTTTTATTAAGAATGCAAAAAGGAAAAGAGTTGTTAAGCACAATAAAATCAGATAAAATCGAATACCTCGGTCACATCATGAAGAACAGCGAAAGATATGGGTTGCTGCAATTAATTCTACAAAGAAAAGTAGAAGGAAAACTAGGACCAGGAAGGCGAAGAATTTCCTGGCTGAAAAGTCTACGTGCGTCTACGGTTCATCACAACAACCACAAATCTTTTCAGAGCATTGAGATTGCCATGATGGTCGCCAACATCCGAAACGGATACGCACTACAAGAAGAAGAGAAGATGCTGAACTAAAATGCTTTTACCATTTTCGGGCACCCTGCGCTATTATATTTTGATTTCTTCTTCTTCTTCTTCTTTTTATGTAGACATGACTGTCTGTTTTCAATGTGCATCCAGTAAGTTGTTCTTCTATCGTTTTCGTGGTCTTCCTACTGATCGCCTTCCTATTGGGGAACCGTCTCTTGCCGTCTTTACTACTCTATTTGTTGTCATTCGGCTTATATGATCGTTCCATTCTACTCTTCTAATTCTTACCCAGTCCTTGATGTTCTCGACGTTGCATCACGTCTAGTATTTTTTAAGTATGTATTTTCATCTCTGCTGTTTCTATCATCCTTTTTGTCCTCTCTCTGTCAGGTCGTGTTTCTGCCGCATGTGCCATTATTGTTTCGATGACTGTTATGTTAATTCTACCTTTCATTTCTTTCCCGATATTTTTATTTCTCCATATTGTTTCATTCAGGCAACCTGGGGCTCTGCTCTATCCACTTGATCTTCTACTTCTGTTTCGAGCTTTCCATAGCTAGATAATGTGATGCCTAGATATTTAATCTAGGTTTGTTCTCTATAACAAACATATAGAACCAGTACAAAGGTTCCAGTATCTTGGTTGCTGGATAACAAACGATCTTGACCACGAGATCGAAATACATGCTCCTATAGAATATGCTAGATCCGCATTTCAACGAATGAAAAAATTCCTAATAAACTCTACGTTATCGTTGGATATCCGGTACCAATTTGTAAAAACGTTTATTTATTCCATATTGCTATACGGAGTGGAAACATGGACTCTCGGAATTACAAGTATGAGGCGTATAGAAGCCTTTAAGATGTGGGTTTTTCGAAGGACGCTGAAGATCTCTTGGACAGAGCACGTGGCCAACAACGAGGTGCTAAGAAGAATGGGTACTGAGAGGGAACTCCTAAATATTGTAAAAAACAGAAAAACGAGTTATCTAGGACATATTTACAGAGGACAAAGATACAACTTCCTACGACTTATAATGGAGGGGAAAGTGGAAGGAAGAAGAGGTCCAGGAAGAAGAAAATGCTCCTGGTTGAAGAATGTAAGAGACTGAACAGGCATGGACACACATTCGATACTAAGAACAGCTCAAGATAGAGAGCAATTTGCTGTAGTTATAGCCAACCTTCAGTAATGGAGAAAGCACCTTAAGAAGAAGATATTTAAACTTAAACTCCATCACTTGTTCTATTATCTGACATTTCAGCTCCAATTTACATCTTAGTAAATTTGCTGTTATAACCATGCATTTTTTCTTTTTTGGGGAAATTAACATAAAGTTAAATTTTCTGGCGGTTATATTAAATTGGTGCAGCATACGTTGTAAATCATCTTCACTTTGAGAGAGTAGTATTGCATCGTCTGCATAACAGGTCGTTTTAAGTTGTTTTTCTTCCATTTGGTATCCTTTTTTAATTCTTGCTTTTTTATTATTTCATCCATAATCAGGTTGAACAATAGAGGATTCAAGGAATATCCCTGTCTTTTCCCATTGCCAGTTTCAATAGGGTCAGTTAGTTCTTCTACTTTTACTTTTATTGTGTTGTTTCGGTAGATATTTTCGATCGTTTTGATTATTAATAGAGGTATCTCTTTTGCGTACAGTGAGTGGATAACGTCCTTTAATTTGACCCGGTCAAATGCCTTCTTAAGGTTTACGAAAAATAGATATGCTAGTCTGTTGTATTCTAGTGACTTCTCTTGCATTTGCCTCATTATAAATGGCCTTTTTTAGAATAAATAAATATAGACGAATGCGTTTCAAGTTCTACCTATCATCAGGGAGACTTGTGAGAAGAATTTCTTAAAATCATATCGTTTATCCTCCGGCCTGTCTGTTTTTACGATAACTCTTGGAAAGAGGCTTCAAACTTGTCCCTTGGTCCAAGGAAGAAGCTTATTAAAGTTAAACAGGTCAAAACTCATCAAAGTTACAACAATCTAAAGTTGACGTTAAATTTGGGGTCTACGTGATTAAAAAATAAGCGGAATTTTACCCCGCCACCCTCTCCCCCACCTTCTACCCCAAAAACGTAATTTTTCCAATTCAAAGGAAAATTTTTATACATAATTTGAGTCCTTTAGGACTTTCAAAAATCGGACAAAACAGCTTTATGCCCCCCAAAAACAACTTTTTCAGTGTTTTTATGGGTTTTTGCGGAGTTAATCGCATTTTTGAGGTCGATACAACCTGAATCAATGCGCTTTTATTTTTTATTCACATAAAACGTAAAAAATGAACAAAATTGATTGAGGTTGTATGGATCTCAAAAAGTAGATTAACCCTGCAAAAACACTTAAAAATCTTGAAAAACATGTTTTTTTGGGGAGTTTAAAGGAGTTTCGCCCAATTTTTGAATGTCATTAAAGACCTAGTTAACAAAAATTATATATAACCTATAAAAAAAACCTGATTTAATCTATTTTGAAGTCTATAAAGTGGAGAACATTTTCAAAAACCCCTAAAAACAGTTTTTTGGGGATATGAAGGTGACAAACCTGACGGGAAAATCTGGAAAAAATTAAAAATATAGTTTTTGATTAAATTCACAAAATAGAAAAAAACTAGACACTCTATATACACTTAACCTAGGGGTCTATAAAAAAATGAACAAATTTTGTAAAAGCCTTAACTATGCATGTGAATTTTTTGAAATTTTGAAATTGATTGCAACCCACCGAAAAAAAAAATAAATAGAAACAAAGAAATGACGTTTTTGATGGTAGGGATAGGATTGGAGGGATAAAACTGCGTTGATTCTTATTTTTTAATCACATAGAAAGTAAAAAAGACGAAGAAAATTTAATTCTAGGGGTGAGGGCATCTTGCCAATATAACTAGGAATATTCAATTTCAGAAGGTTAATGAATATTTTCGATGAATGACATATTGAAGATTTTACGAGTACATAATAGTACAAAAAATCATAACAAATTTCAATATTCGTCTAAGCAAAAATCTTTCAGTTACTTAACTACTTCAGTCCATCGCCTCTTTTATTCGCTTGATAACTAACCAGTCATTTTCTATTTAATAACATTAACATGTCTGGAATAAACCTGAACATTAGTATACCTATTTTTATTTCACCTGGACAAACCAGCCCACCTTCGTACCATATCCCAAGTGGTAAATGTTAAACACCTATCAAAACTAAATTAAAATGTAATTTTTTGTTAATGCGTTGTATTTTTTATCAAAAATAAATTGCTCGAAATAGATGTCGTATAATCCACAGGAATTAACCTAGTTTTGATAACGAAAATTATATTTATTTACGAGAAGTTTCTGGAAGACAGTGTTTTCAAAATCTAAAAAAAATCAGTTTTTATTAAAGTTACATATAAACTGACTAGAAAAATATACCTCGTAAATACATTTACGAGGATGATCTGATAATTAATTGGCTTCTGACGCGAAGTCTGAGGAATATTATTTGCCATTCTGTAGCACAAACTTTTACAGTGAAACGACAGAAAATTCGTATCTCCTTTATATACAGTGTGTCCGTAAATATGGGATAAATTCGATATTTCCTAAATGAAAAACCTTTTTAAAAAGATCTAAAATACGCCGATTTTTAAGTTTAATGTTCTACATTGTACAATAAAATTTCATTATACAAGGTGATACAGATTAAGTTGATGACGTCATCGGTTTTTTTAAATAACACCCTGTATTTTAGGACATTTTTAGATAGATAAAATGAGCTCATTCCAAAAAAGTATAATACTGGGGTCTAACGGATATTAATTTTTATTGATTTCTAATACATAATAAATTATAAATAAATTATAATAAATAACTTGAAAGTAATCCAGTAATTAATACATGACTTTATCTTAAATGTTCGCATTGTAGCTCTTGTTGTATTTGACAGTAACCCAAACGTTGTATAAATTCTTGTAGAACCTTGTTTATGGTTTCTTGAGAAATATTGTTTATTTCTTTACGAAGTCTTGTTTTTAAGTCTTCAATATTTGCAGGTTTCGTTTTATAAACAACATTCTTCAAATGGCCCCACTTAAAATAATCCAAAGGATTGAGGTCTGGCGACCTCGCTGGCCATTAATATGTCCACGTCTTCCAATCCACCTGTTCGGGAAAATTTCGTTTAGGTACCTTCGAACATCTACAGCATAAAGCGGAATCACACCATCCTGTTGAAACCATAAACTTTTATCAATACCTCCAGGATTAATTCTACTGGGGAATAAATTATTTAAAAGAAGGTACGAGATACCCCCTTAAAAACTGAAGGTATGCTGGCCCGTTGAAATTACCTTCGAAAAAGTAGGGTCCGATGATACTATTTCTTACAATGCCAGTCCATACGTTTACCTTTTGCGGGTATTGTGTATGATGTTCCCGCATCCAGTTGGGGGTTTCTTTTGCCCAGTATCTACAATTCTGACCGTTGACCTCGTCATTTAATCTAAATGTAGCCAGAAAAAATAATATTTTCAACCAAGAGAGGGTTTCGGTGGCAGTTATCCATCAATTGTTTCGCAAAATTATATTCTTTTATCTGGATCATCCTTGTTTAATTCCTGTATAAGTGTGCATCTAAAGGAATGCCATTTTTCAAGTTTTATTACTTTGTGTACCATTGTTTTGCAAACATCGAGATCACGACTAACCTTACGAACAGAAGTGTGCGCATCTTCGTCAAAAGCAAGTAGAACATCTAATGTTGTATCATAATTTACAGAGGGACGACCTGATTTGCGTGCATTTTCAACCGTACCATTTTCTAGAAATTTCTTTTCAATCTTGCTTACTGTTGACTGCGTTATGGATATTTCTGGATATTTATCATTAAATAAATTACACACTTCCATCTGAGTTCGCGATTTGTTTCCATACACAATCATCATGAGTATTTCAATTCTTTGCTTGACACTCAAATTCATTTCTACTTCAAATTAATTCTAAGCAATAATACAGAACATTCACGAATTAATACAATTATTGTACTACTTAATTGTTATTGAACGTTACTAAAAATAATTACATTTCACTAAAAACTAGTAGTAGGCTACTTTTTTGCAATTCATAATAAATAATTTATTTTCTAAGCGCATATCTTTCAAATTATATCCATTAGACACCGAGTATTATATTTTTTTGGAATCAGCTCATTTTTATCGATCTCAAAAATGTCATAAAATATTGGGTGTTACATTTAATGTCGTCCGATGACGTCATCACCTCAATGTGTATCACCTTATACAATGAAATTTTGTTGTAGAATGTAGAACATTAGACTTAAAAATCGACGTGTTTTAGATTTTTTTAAAAAGGCTTTTCATTTAGGAAATATCGAATTTATTCCATACTTTACAGACACACTGTATAAAATACCGCCCTATACAAAGCGAATTACACAATTTTTGTTTCAGTAAGATTAGAGGTATTTTTCTTAAATAAAATTTAAAAAGAAGGCATTAAGCTTTCTATTTCAAAATCCGCCCCCTCTATAAATATAAAAATGATTGTTAACTTATGCTGAGGTCAAGCTTCGATCAAAATCAATTGATGTGATTAGGACCACTCATTGAAAATGAGATGTATTAAAAATAAAAGAAAAAATACAAGAGCTTTTTGTGAGCATGATATAAATATAAAACTGAAGATTAGAATACTACATCTTTCATAAACTATTGTACAAATCCTCGGGACTTCGGGAGATCTGCTATATATAAGTACTACGTCAATACTCGATGGTACTTTTATTTGGCTCTGATATACTCAGGTCTCTTGTATCAACTCAACATTGAACCAACTCATAGTAACAGTAAGTTCTGTGGAAACTGTTTTACTATTCTGACGGTTCCCCTGTAGGACTCTGATTAGAACAGTCGAGACCCATGGTACAAAGAATAACAGGTATGATACTCCCGAGCCTGAAATTGGGACGAGTTCGCGCATTACGTCATAATGAGAGTGATTTTAAATATTCCCCGTAAGAACATTAGCAATAGGAACACATTTAATTTTTAATTGGCAATAAAAAGTCATTTTAATAGACTAATAGAGTTTCTATTGAATTATTTCGGATTTATTGAAATTGAAAAACACCTATGTTTTATTATTTTGATTGAAAAAAATAATAAATAATACAGTGAAAAAAAATAAATCTGTAAAATAAATTCGTGAGTTTTTTTTTGTGTTTTTCCATTTTTAATCATAGAAAGGTAACCTTCGTAAATTTTACGAGCTCGCTTTTGATTGTCTTGTCTTATTTCCTTCACGTTAGTGACGAGGAGAAAAAAAGGCCTTCGTCTAGTTGCACGTAAACGGAAGAAAATAATTGATCATTAATTATCTGCACTAAAATCGGAGTAAACAAATCAAACACAAGGTTTAAGTTACAATTTTTTTTTCTTATTTTTCA
This sequence comes from Diabrotica undecimpunctata, assembly GCF_040954645.1. Taxonomy (NCBI): domain Eukaryota; kingdom Metazoa; phylum Arthropoda; class Insecta; order Coleoptera; family Chrysomelidae; genus Diabrotica; species Diabrotica undecimpunctata. The sequence continues at coordinate 174,011,720 of NC_092803.1, read as the reverse complement.
TATCTTCTTTCAGTTTTAGGTTTAATTTCTTAATTCTAAAATACATTCGAGATCGGAAAAACAGATGTTTGATTTTGTAGTCACATTCAATTTTCTCCAATATGTCAATTAGTCTTTGTAAATAATTTTTCCCTGACTTTAATTGATGTTCAGATCCATTGAAATTATTAAAAATAATATTAAGTTCATGCATTTTTGCCACCAATTCTTCTGGAGGTATCCTTAGGTCGCCTTCGGATACTTGATTAATCCATGTGTAAGTGGAAGTATCTGACATATTCCAGTGAATCATAATGTAATTGGTCTAGTTCTTCTATGTCTGCCTTCTATGTGTGTTTCAACCAAAAGATGTAGAATAAAATAATAAATGGTTACCTAGATTGTATAATTATCTGTTCCGCAATTATCTTTGATTCCCGTTTGGAAAACCTTTTCTGCCTTTTAAGTTGATTTATGGATAAACTTTTTGATTGTGATGATGTGAAGAGAAGGAACCGCGTCAGCCTTCAGTTTGGGTCCTTTCTTTGATTTATATTGCAGCAATTTATGCTGCAAATTTCTTTTAAAGTCTTCTGGTTTAAAGTGTTTGGAACAAATCCTTAAGGTTTTAGTATTAAATTTGTCTTCACAACAAACAATAACCCACAGTTTTTCCACTACCGAGTCCTTGGGAAAACTATAAAACCTAACAGATTTATCGGCACCTCTTGTCTGATTATCACTCAAATAACTAGCTAGTGCACAACGCATTTTATGTTTAGCTTATAAACTATCCTAGCAAAATCCTCCTAAAAAATACAAGAGGGGTATAGGTATGGTTAAGTATTAAGTATTGACTTAATAATAATTAAACATACCTTATTTACAACTTCTAAAAGACCAAAATGTTGTCCATAAAAAGTAGGTATACCTACAAAGGCACTATCACTCAAAAAACTCGCATAAAGAGTTGAAAATATTCTTAATAATAATTATTTCTCACTAAAATGCCTACAAATCAACTTAACTCTCACAAAAACACTATAAAATCTTCTACAAGCTTACCAAAGACGCCAAAAGTTAAAACATTGATAAAATTCCCATTATAAACAATGACGGTCACTCTCATTGCTACGTCGACAGTAGGGGATCAGCTGATAGTGGCCTGCGCAATATCATACCTGTTATTCTTTGTACCATGGTCGAGACCTATTTGGATAAACAGTTTTCATTCTGTCTCATATTTTTATGTATAGATTCCTGGGTTATATCTTTTTGTCTCGTGTCTGTTTATTCTCACGAGTTACGATGAAATGTTGCAGTTGGGCCATGCCAAAGCTATAATATCTAAAGGTGATAATTACTGTTTTAATGGGAATACACCACAATAAAAATTTAAAATAAATTCATTGGCGTTTCAATTTCCACGTCGGAAATCGGTCTAAAAAACAAACATTAATAATTATTAATATTAATATTAATTAATAACATTAAACTAAGGTAATTAACAGGTGACAAGATAAGAACTTTATTTGTCAAAGATCTAGCAATTCTCACGGTTTTTGAAATATAAAATAAGTAACGTACAATACGTTGTCGTCTGTCTGCTCCTTGTAAACTCACTGACTCTAGCAAACTTAACTACTACTAAGAAACTTATAACTAATTCAACTGTATTAATATTACTAAGAATAAATAAATCGCTATTTAACTTAAAAACTGATTTGAAAGTATTACAACTATAATTTCTTAATAGAGATACACTAAGATTATTACACTTATATCAAAATGGACTTGTGTCGCGAGAGGAAATAGGTCTTCGCCCTTGAAGTCCCACACCAAAAGTGTCTGTCCTTCCTTCAGGAAATTACCAGCTATCCAAGAAAGTACCAGTGACATGTGGACATACATTCTCTAATTCCTAAAATTATTAGCTAGCGAACAAGCAAACTGTATAAATTATTGTGTCTAATGGACGCTTTAAAATATACTCCCCCATTGTGAATGGGGTTGCAATTCTTAAACTTAATTTAAATAATGCTTTTTATATGACGTAGCTCGTGAATCGTGTGTTCGTAAGCGGGACTCAATTTAGGAACGTGAATGCTCGTGAGAAGTAACTAAGTACCAGTTAAAGTCGGTTCGCTATATTTACGCGGGTTTCGGATTAACAAAATTATGCTAATGACTCATTGATAACCAGTTGCAGTAAACGACTTCCCAGAAAATTAGGTAAAAACTGCATTAATGGTCATATTTTAAAATACATTAAAATAACATTAGGGTAGGTATAAATTTGTTACAATATTGCAGTTGAATTGATTCTTTGCCAGTGTTGACATTGTATGTTTGGTGGAAATATTTAAAAATGCCTAGACGTGTGTTAGATGTAGATAGTCTAATTTGTAGTGTACATAGGTATTTTACGGATGAAAAAGAAAATGGCGGTCCTTTAAAATCGGTAATGTCTGTTCAACAACGCTTATGTGATGCTCTAGGAATTAGTGAAACCAAACTAAGAGGAGTATTACAAAATCGCAATAATGAACGGCTGAAAGAAAATCACCGAAAAACTCGCCTATCATTGAAAACGAAAGATATTCCAGATGGAAAAAAATTTGAAATTCGTGATACCATTTATTGAATGCGAGCCAACAAGGAACATGTGACCTTAAATACAATTCTCTCGGAATTAAAAGATAGAAAATTTGACGAAATTGGCAGAACAAGTCTATGGCAAGTGATACATAATTTGGGTTTCAAATTTCAAAAGGAGGATAACAGAAAAGCCCTTTGTGAAAGAAGTTCTGTTGTGCATAAAAGAATTAACTTTCTAAGAAAATATTCTAAATTAAAAGAAGAAAGGGCAAATTTTATATATTTAGACGAAACATGGATATTTTCTAGGGGTGCAACCAAGAGAATATGGCAAGATGATAACGTAAAATCTATCAAACATACTGATGGAGAAGGGAAGCGACACATAATTTTACATGCAGGAGGGAAAATGGGGTTTTATAGAAGGTGCTGATTTAATATTTTCATCTAAATCAAAATCAAGTGACTATCACGATAATATGAACACAGAAATGTTTGTAAAATGGTTACATGAACAACTTCTCCCAGGTTTAAGTGAGCCCAGCGTAATTATTTTAGACAATGCACCTTACCATTTTGAAGTATTAAACAAAAGTCCAACGAATTCTTGGACTGTTAATAAAATTAAAGAATGGTTGACAAAGGAACATATACCATTTACACAACATATTTTAAAATCAGAATTATTACGCTTGGCAAATATCCACGCAAAACCAAAAACCTTTGTTGTGGATCAGATTATTGAAAGTTACGGTCATCAAGTTTTACGTCTGCCACCGTATCATTGCCAGTTTAATCCCATCGAATATATATGGGGAATAGCAAAACAATATGACAACCATATTGGGCCTAACGGTTATAGCGACGACACAGTTCGGGAAACTTGGCGAAAGGCACTTTCAATTGTAACTCCAGAAGTGTGGTGCAACTGTATATTCAAGTGCGAGAAACTAATAGAAGATTGGTGGACTCGTGAAAATAAAATAAACGAAATAAGTCCAATCATAATAACAATTAATGGTGATGACAGTGATGATGATGACTATTATGATATTTTTGATGATAATGACTGATTTTCATTTTTGTTGGCAAGTTAAATTTTTTTATTTTTCATTAGAAATTCTCTCCATGGAACAAATATACATAGACCATATTTTCTGTGTGAAGTGTAATATAAAATTATTATTAGGTTTATATTAGCCACATTAGACTCCATTAATGAAGTAATTCTCCTTCTTATACTGTCAATTATATAAAAGATTTTCCATTATTATTTAATTAAAAAAAGTTATGGATTATTTTTCATTTCATTTGACCAGTTGATATTTCCCCAAAGAGCAGGTAATTAAAACTGGGTACTTACAATAAAATTTTTAATCCGAAACCCGCGTAAATATAGCGAACCGACTATAGCTGACGTGAACCGGGATGGAAAAAAAATATAGGATAAGGCGAAATTACAAAGGGGACATATCTTTATACATGAAAAAATATCCTGTTGCCAAGAAATTTAAGTTATTCTAATATAAATTTAGTTTAGCAGAAAAAATACATAAATATTATCTAATATCCCGAGAAATGATGTCGATTATAGTGGCCAAAATTCGTGAGTGCACATGACAGTCAATATAATCTTGTGTGTACTGTTGTGTGAAACGCTTAAACAGCTACAAAAATATTTATATGGTTTAGTAGAGCATAGTCACTTATTTAACAAAAGGAACAACGAAAATCAATATAATACTAATTTGTTGTAACTAGTTAAATACGTCCTGTTTGTTGTCGAAAGATAAAATTTTTATCTTTAGATGTTAATGCTCGTAATTGACGTTAGAAAGTTAAATCCAAAAATAGGCATTTTGTTTCGTTTGTGATATATTATAATATCTTCCATTATTATCTATTTAAATGCTTAAATTTTTTCAAACAATATGTTATTAAAAACTCATTGGAATAAATTTACACAGCATATTTTTACCATATGTTATTATAGTCATATCTTATGTTTGATCTTATTTATATTTTAATTCTCATTTCTGAAGGCTAAAGGTAATCCCCCTGTGAGTTTACTTTTATCCGAAAAATTATATACAGATTCAGCAATGTTTTAAAGAGTGAATGGCGATTTATCAATGAAAACAAAAAAAAGGGGAATTATATTATGTATTTGTTTGATAGACAGTGAAAACAAAGCTTTCAGTGTCCCGATCAGTGGCGGCAGGTGATAATTAAAGGGGGGGGCGCTGATTCGATGGGTGCATATGAACTGGCTCCCGCTCGCAGGTAAGGTAATAAGCCCTCTACGGATAAAGGTGTTTGCGCGATTTGGCTCCTTGGGAAATTTGGGTAACCGATGGATTTTATTAGGGTGGCCAGTTAGAAACTAGATCTTTCCATCATTCTTTAAATTTGTATATCCCTTCGCCATATTTCGATATTTCGAATTAGTTTGCTGATAGTTTTGCGTCTTGTTTGTACTTGATCATAATATCGTTGTAGTAGATACAAGCTACAGAAATGTCAAGCGAATGGGGAAAACCCATGCTTGTGGTGAACAGTTTTAAATATTATGTTCACAAGTTATTGCCGGGAGAGTTAAAGCGATGGCAGTGCGCAGAGTGTAAATGTAAGTTGTATGTGAAAACGGTATCTTCGGTACCATAATGCTCAAAAGGTGAGCACAACCATGAGAGTAACAGTCTGGAAACGCTAAACCGCCAAAAACTCGACAATTCACTGAAGAGAAACGCCGTAAAAGACATTTGTGAGAAGTTAATAAAACTTCTTCACAAAGAAACGAATTATGAATTCAACTATAATTACATGAAACAGATGGCAAAGGATTGAGAAACTGGACTTAGCAACAGAATATTCGAAAGAATCAGACATTTCGTGTAAAATACGTGTTTGATTTTTTCTTCCTGGACTAAGAAGTCATAGGCGATTGCTTTGCGATTGATTTTGGAGCAATCTTACCCAGACATACAGTTCAAAAATTTGCATATTTCTTGGTGGAAAACTACATCGCTGAGGACGTCAAACTTTCACCTACCACGTGGACCGAGAATAGTACTTCTCTACAAAGAATGCCGAATGCATGCGAGAGCTTCCATTCAAAATTCAATTCTGTGTTTTATAATTGCCATCCGAACATTTTCCAATTTTTGGAGCTTCTGAAAAGTTTTCTTTATAGAGTATAGCGAAAAGCAATGTTTTCAAAGAAATTTTATTGAATATCCCGTCTTTCACGTCTTTTACAGGAAAAACGTATAACTGCTTTTGAGTTTGTAAATAATATGTCACGAGGGCATCAATCTGCTTAGGCTATAAGTTTCAGTTTCTTAAATAAATAAAAAATTCAAGTTTCAGAAGATTCAATTTCTGGGAATTTTGTAATGAGCGGGAGCCAGTTCATGTATGAAGTTGGGAGCCAATTTGCGTAGAATTAAAGTAGTTTAATAGGGCTCGGGAGCTAGTTAAGGTGCACCGAATTCTAAAATACAAAAAATAAATAGGTACTTACCAAAAGTCTACTTTCCATCATTTTTTCCGTTCCCGTTAAAGTGAGAAATTTCTTCAAGAGTTTTTTCGATAGGCAACATGGCAAGCGCCGTCAGTCTTTCTTCCGAAATTGTATTCCTTATGAACGCCTTGATCAATTTCAAGGTACAGAAACATCTTTATATACCATGATAACGACCTTCGAAAAAAGAAAGGGAAAAACATATTGAAGAGCCGTTGGAAGAGCTGTTCAAAAAAAGAGGAAACCTACAAGACATATCGTTAGAAGAAAAAGAAACAAGTGAAGAAATTACAAAAAGAAGAAATAATGTGCAATAAAAACACACGAAATAAAACTCTAAGCTCTGTGCCATATTAACTGACTATCGACATCGTTAAAATAATACAGCATGAGTACATGGATATCGTGGTAAAACCGTTTAATTAAATTTATAAATCGGGTGACATACCCAACGAATGTCTCAACTCATCATCCATTTTTCTCCGAAAAAAAAAGGCTAGAGAATGCAGCAACCTCCGAACTATAAGTCTGATGTCTCACACACTTACGGTCATTCACAGATGAATTTACCATAATTGGACATTAAGGAAACCCAATTTGGATTCCGTAAAGACGTAGGTACCCGAGAAGTTCTCTTTACACTCAATGTATTAATCCAGAGATGTTTGAATGTTCTCCAAAACATTTACGTCTGTTTCATAGATTATAACAAGGCTTTCGATAAAGTCCATCATAAACAGCTAATAGATGACCTCAAAACAAAACAAATAATCTACAATGACCTTCGAATTACAACGAATCTATATTATCAGTATCTGGGACATATACGCATTAGTGAACACACTTCAGAAGAGTTCGAAATTAAAAGAGGGATGCGACAGGGATGTGTATTGTCCCCAGTACTGTTCAACGCATACTCTGAAAAAATTATGAAAAGAGCTCTCGAGGGAGAACTAACTGGAATGGAACACCAATTAACAACATTAGGTATGCGGACGATACTGTCATAATGGCGGAGAACCTCCACGACCTCCAGAGGCTAATAATGAAGGTAGTTGAGTATGGAGAAGAATATGGCCTATCATTGAACATCAAACTAAATTTATGAGGTTATCAAAAACCCAAAATAATGATGAAAGCTTCATAAGGTAATACTTTAGAACAAGTGGAACACTACAACTATCTTGGCACAATAATTAATGACACAAACGATTACACCAAATAAATCAAAGTTTGAGTAGAAAAGGCACGAACAAACATAATAAAATGAAAAAGGTACGTTGTACAAGAGAACTGAAATTAGACTTAAGAGTTGGACAAGGTGCTATATTTTCGCGACTCTGCTTTACGGGATAGAAGCATTGACACTTAACACGGTAACTACTAAATGGACCGAGCATGTAACAAACAACCAAGTCGTGAGAAGAATTAACAAAAGAATGGAAAAATGGAAACCTTCAAAACACGAAAGCTACAATACCTGGTACATGCTATCCTTGGTGAGAGATACTACGTACTTTAATTTATTATACAAGGACAGATCGAGGGCGGGAGAAGTATAGGAAATAGAAGAATCTTATGGCTGCGTAACTTGAGGGAATGGTACGGACAGGGCCGCAATTAGGTCAATCGACGCCCTAGGCAATTCTCTAGTAGACACCCTTCAAACATGTACCATTTTTGCGAAAAAAAATTGCAAGCAGAATTTTTTATTTAAATAAGAATACATTAAAAATGGATTTAAACTACGATGTTTATATACATATAATAGAAAAAGTTGTCATTCCAATTCGATCAGATCAGAGATTTCTTCCTTTATTTTTTTTTAGCAAAATCATCTATATTTTATATCATAATTTATCACCTTTGTTACGTCACTTTCTATGGACACAATCGACAAATTGTTAAGACGTTCTTGCGTCATAATTGATCGGAAATTATTTTTAATTCTTGACATTTTCGAAAATGACCTTTCAGCGGACACGTTGGCAACTGGGATGCACAAATAAATGCGCAAAGCAATGTCAAAATTAGGGAAAATATCTTTTAATCCACTCTTCTTTATATCTAAATTGGTGATTTTATTGTGGTGTCCAAATTATCCTTTAAGTGAATGCATTTATGCATGAAAGATGTATCTAGGTCGTTTCTATAGAGTTGTATCTGATTTTCGGCTTCTTTAATAATTTCTTCATTGTTTAATTTTATAAAATCTGTTATTAACACGAAAACGTTGATAAATCGACAGAAATCGTTGATAAGTCGATAAGATTCCAGACGTCTATTCAGGTCTCTTATCAGAGTGTCGATTATAATATAGAATGTGTGGATTTTCATCTCATCACTAGCTGAAAAGTTTAGTTCATTATCGGCTCCCTCGTCAAATTGAATTTTTCTTTTTCTCTTTCTTATTTCTTTATATGTTTTATTTGTGCACAATTGTTTGGCTTCTTCTTCATAAATGGCAAAATTATTTCTGATTGAGGTAAAGTAATTTAAAAGAGCTTCATACTCTTTAACGACAAAACCCAGATCCATTGCAGGACTCCGGACATACTGATTGGATAGGTTCACTCTTTCTAAAATATGTTGCCAAATGACAGCTAATAAAGCCATTTCAAAACACAACAGGTGATTTTAAGTTGTTAGTCAAAATTTTCCATCTATATGTGGAAGTCGAGAAAAATGTATATAATTCTTGTAAAAAAATGAAAAAGGAAGTGGCGTTCAGAAAGGAGTCTGGCCAAAGATCCTACCAAACTGAGAGAATGTCCAGAGCAAGGTACGTACTCGGCAAGTTTATTGTGATTTTTTATTCTGGTCTGCAGCCCTGAATATTTGTCAGACATATTGGATGCGTTATCATATGGCTGACCGCGACAGTCACTTAAATCAATGGTATATTCTTCTAAAATCGAAATCACTGTCGATTCCAAAGCAGCAGATTTGTAACCTTCAGTTTGAATATATTTAATAAATCTTTCAGTCGGCATACAATCACCAGGAACATAGCGAAGTAAAAATGCTAGCTGATCAACATGAGACACGTCTGGTGTCGAATCAACTATTATAGAATAGTATTTTTCTTGCTTTAATTCGCCAACAATCGTTCTTCTTACTTTTCTTCTCATCAAAATTATTAGTTCCTCGTTTATAGTGTTTGACAGACAATTACAGTTCCCTTGGCCAATATTTCCAAATTTAGTAAGGTGCTCGCGTAAAAAAGGATCAAATACTGCTATGAGTTCTAAACAACCTAAAAAGTTGCCGTTTTGAACTGATCCTGTAACTGAATTATCTCCTCAAATGACAAGTCCCCTTGCGGTCAGTGTTTTTATTGTTGCAACAACACGTTGCAAAACATTGCGCCAGTAATGTATAAATGTACTTCGCTTCTGAACGTACTTGTTATGGAACAGTCTATTCTGTTTTTTTTTAATTTACCTCGATTGAATAAACTCAAGACATTTGTCGTGTGGTCCTTTGATTCTTCTGATGTTGTTTTAATCTGACGCCAGCATTCTTCCAGTCATTAAAACCTTTAGTGAAAGAAGTCGGTTGCGCTTGAAATAGACGGCAAGGAACAAGAATACAAAATACACTATTTTTAGATGTATCATAAAGTAGCCAATTCCTGAACTTCATTTCACCTTTTTTTCTGAAAAAAAGATGTCATTCGATTTTAATTTTTATATACAAATATTTTTTTGTACAGTATTTTTGCCGCCCTCTCATAATTTGCCGCCCTAGGCAACTGCCTATATGGCTCTGGGTACGGATGCCCATAAGGGAAGTATTAGAGCAGCCGCATCTAAAATCAGAATAGACATGATGATTGTCAACCTCTTTTATTTTATTTGTGAACAAATGGGTAAATTCTGTAATACGATTCTGGATTTTAATCGGAGAATACTGAAACGCTATTCTACATTAAATAAACATTTGTGTTGCGCCAATTTTAATTACAATATAGTTGATACTTTACATTAAATTGTCTTGAAGAGTCGCACTATTGTGAATTTATCGATGCCATCCAAAATAATTTATTTTGGTAATTTTCCTGATGTATTTTAAATCGTCTATAATAATTAGGAAAATAAATAGCGTTTTCCCGTTTATTTAAACTTGAGCTATAAATAATATATTTAGGAAAATAAAAACATCAGCTGATGTGATTTGTAAATAATTTTTAATATTCTCTTTGGGATCGTTTTGACTTTTGCCTTATCTATTCACCAGTCTCAAATCGAAATAATATTTTGACTTTCTTAAACAGATAAGAATAACGATTTTTTAAAACAAATCTTAACTACCAGTAAATTTAATTTTTCTTCGAAAAAAAAAAGGACATACGTGAGCTAAAAAGTGTACGTTTTTTATGTAAAAAACACATGGTTTAACAAAAATCTGGAGCAATCATGGTCTTATCTCAGTTCTTAGTATTGAAAATTTTTACGCATTTCGCTTTGTCTAAAGTACACAGCATTATAGTCCAGTCTACCAAGTTAAAAATGAAGTAATACACTATGATTTTTTTGAGGACATATCGATATTTATAAAATTTTGGAAATAAGCTTTACTTACCCTCCATATCAAAATCTACACTATGCCGATATGTGCTTATTGTTTTTGAGGGTGTAAACTACCCCTTTTATTTTCAAAAAACCAGTAAAAGTGGAAAATAAAGCATGTAATAATTTGAAAAACATATGTATGTCTAGAATTAAGGTTTTATGATATTTTAATATACTATTTATCATTTTTCAACCTTTTTTTACATATTTCTTCCCTTATAAAGCACCCCCTGTTAAACATTGCGGCTTCCAAAATAAATATTTCTTATTTACCATTACAGAAATTAATATTCACTGCTATTATACATTTGAAGGTAGACACTTATACCTACGAATGTGCCTCCACCTTTCCTCAATAATAAATGACAGCAACAACGATCTGGATAAAAAGTATGATAGCTTTAATTTACACAAAAAAATCAAAGAAATGACAGGTTCTAGAAAACGTACAAGAACGAATATCCTTAAAAATGATAAAGGGGATATTATTACTGATATGAAGGAGAGATTATGTCACTGGACCAATTAAATCCAACAAATATTTAATGATGAAAGAGAAGAACTGTCATTAGAAATCACCGAGGATACCGGACCACCAATATTAAGGGAAGAAGTCATCTATGCCATCAAAAACACAAAAGAGGGTAAAGCTACTGGACCAGATGATGTGCCAATCGAATTATTAAAACTCATCGATGAAGATGTTATTGATGTAATGGTTGAAATCTTTAATCTAATATATCAGACTGCCACAATCCCCAGACAATGGCTGCAATCGACCTTTGTAGCAATTCCCAAAAAGCCAAGTGCAACAACTTGCTCAGATCACAGAACAATAGCTTTAATGAGTCACACACTTAAAACATTTTTGAAAATAATTCACAGCAGAATTGTTAAAACTCTTGAATATGAAATTAGTGACACACAATTTGGCTTTAAAAATGGTATGAGTACAAGAGATGCTTTGTTCGGCTTGAAAGTGCTGGCTCAGAGATGCATGGACATGAATCAGGACATGTACTAATGTTTTGTAGACTTTGAAAAGGCATTTGATAAGGTTCAACATAAAACAACACAAGCTTATATCTAACTTATACAAATTATATCTAACTTATATTGGAATCAAACTGCCAAGGTAAGAGTTGACAACCAGTACACCCAAAATATCAAAATACAAAGAGGAGTCCGTCAGGGTTGCGTGCTGTCCCCACTACTTTTCAATGTCTACACTGAAGCGGTATGTCAAAAAGCGCTCTCAGACTCAATAGAACGTATATCTATCAATGAAGAAGTTTTGAATAACTTACGTTTTGCAGACGATACAGTAATAATGACGGATAACAACAATGATTTACAGAACGTAATGCAACGCCTTAATGAACGCTGTCATGAGTACGGACTGAAGATAAATTTAAAGAAAACTAAATGCATGATCATGACTAAATCTGCACATGCAAATATCCAATTGACTATTGAAGATACTGCAATTGAGAGTGTTAATAACTATAAATACTTAGGAACATGGATAACATCAGATGTAGACCAAACCAAAGAAATTAGGACACGCATTGAAATAGCACGTGCATCATTTTTTAAACTTAAAAAGTTTCTTTGTTGTCGGGATATAAGGTTAGAACTACGCCTGAGAATGCTTCGATGTTACGTGTTCTCTACTCTTCTTTATGGCTTGGAAGCGTGGACACTAAAACAAGTCCATCTGAATAAGTTGGCCGCCTTTGAATTTTGGTGTTACAGAAGAATCCTACGAATATCATGGATTCAAAGAATGTCAAACGTGGAAGTAACTAGAATGATAGGAAATGGGGCGGAAATAATATTAAACTTGAGTACTTAGGACATGTAATGAGAGGGCAAAAATACGTATTATTACAACATTCACCCCCAAGGAAAAAGCACACATCGGCCTAGGGTAAATTTTGTTTGTTGAAGTATTCCCTAGCTACTGCTAAAATTTTAAGGAAATCGTAGGTGAAAACCTTGAGAAACTGGACTATTAAGAGACAGCTAACTTAAAATAGAATTTCAAAATCATTAGTGGACAAACCTCATCACGTTTCTTTGTATATATCACATATTTGTGTGACTAGGTATATGAGGATTGTTTGATAACTGCGTAGCTCAACAGAACCCATACACATGCGATCAAATTGCCCAAACTTACGTTGCATAACAAATTGATGAGCGATGTAATTGTCTATATTATGAGTCACTCATACACTATGCATTTTTACGCTATCACACATCAGCGATAGCTTGTTCGTATTTCAGTAATGGTTCAGTTTTTTTGGATATTTTATTTTTGTATATTTAACAAAAATATATAATATATATTTTGTAAACATTTTTAAAACTCTGAATTAGACAAAATTTTATGTCGCCGAACTTTTGGAATGTCGCAATGTTTGGAAACAATCAATAACGAATCAATTTTTGAAAAATTTGTAAGTTTTTGGATATTCAATTTCAAGACTTCTGACCCAGGTGCCTTTTTCAATTAAATAGCACTGTCTTCCTGACTAAACGAGGTCGTTTTTATTTGATTTTCTTGCTTAGTTGTTGTAACATATTGGCATAGTACTCGCCCTTTATACTTTCCACCTTTTTTAAGTAAAGGGTGTTTTTTAGAGGTATAGAAGTTTAAGTTGGTAACATTTTTTTAACTGTCGGCCATTTTGACAGCTGTCAAGTGATTTATGTTAAGTTGGGTTTGGCATTTCATCATGCATAGACTTGGCGCCCGAACAACGCTTCCAAATTGTATAAATTTATTTTGAAAATTGTGGTTCTGTTCGAAATACGTATTGCGCTCTACGTCCATTTTATGGTCAACATAATAGTCCATCAGAGCAAGTAATTTCATTAAACATGGAACGGTTTTGCACCACGTTTACTCTAAATGATAATACAGAGCGTACATAAGAAGTTGTTGCTGCTGTAGAGCGTAGCATATAAGAGGACCCAAATCAGTCTCTCTGCCATCGTTCACAGCAGTTGGATACGTGTCTATCCACTTTATGGAAGATTTTGCGGAAAGATCTTGCTTTGCGTGCTTACAAAATCCAACTCATGCAAGAATTGAAGGTACATCAGCACCTAGCAAGGCGTAGATTCATTCGTAGATTCGGTGAGTCGGTCCAAAAAGAGATTGCTGTTGATTTCGATTTTCATAAGCGAATTTTGCTTGAATGGCTACGTCAACAAACAAAACTGCCCTATTTGGAGTTAAGATAATCGTCAAATGTATGTTGAGAAACTATTACATCCAGAAAAACTGACAGTTTGGTATGCGTGATGGTCTGATGAGATTCCATTGTTTGGACAATTCTTTGGTTTTGAGAGTATCATAGTCAGAGATAGTCACATATTATGAAACGGTGAAAAATTACTTTAGATTATAGCGAACTTAGAACTTAGATTATAGCGAAAGATTATAACACTTAAACAATTCAGCCTTTCGAGTCTTTGGTTCAGCTCACACAGTCTTTGCTCTTATATGACCAACCGTTCCAGCACGCTGTTCTCGCATAATTTTTACTGAAGAATTGGAAAATTCTGTGTACATGGTCAATTGAAATATTCACTATTGTAAGAAGATTTCTTCAAATTCGAGTCCTCTCTGTGTTGATATATGTATATGAGAGAAATAGTTCGTCCAATCATCCAAATCCGATTCCAATAGCATCAAGGTTGTAGATCTCAAAATGGTCTTTTGGTGTGGTTCCATCTCAAAACTGCGACCCTTTGTATATAGTTTGTTTTGAACTAAAAACTCGATAGGTCCTAGATCTAAACTGTCTATTTATAGGTTCCTAAGAAAGCCTACCATTCATTTCGGAAATAGGTTATCTGATCAACTAAAAGAACCTATTCCAGTTATTTATGGCGTTGGCGCATAATTGAAAAAGTCAATGTGTTGGCTCGTTTCCTCTGCATTTTTGTAGAATCTACATGTTGCTCTCTTCACGTTGCCCATGGGCGCCGCCAGAATTATTTTCAGTAAAGCGCATCTGCTTTTCAGGGGAGTGCATTTGCATCTACACCTACTATTAACCAATACAAAATATAGAACTATACATATATAGCTATGTACTTTCTTTCCGCACAGCGGGGTACAATTGCACCTCCTTGCACCCACTATCGACGCCCATGGTTGCCCTTTAATACAAAGACGACTGAGTGAGCAGTGTTCGCTAAGAATATCTGTGACTACTCATAAGTTCAGTTTTCTGAAGCTGTAAGAATATTTTGTGTAGTGAGCAAAAGGTTGTAATGATCTTTACAAGCCATAAGGCTTTCAAATGTCTTCTTCTAGTGCCTATCCGTTATCGAATATTGGCAATAGTCTCTGAATAGTTCCATAGTGGGTGTTGCAAAAGTGTCTGCAAAAATGATGGTGTCATGGGCATATTTTAAATTGTTCGCCTTGTGTATTCTAAGCCTTCCTGAAAAATTGCCTCGGCGTACATGTCGAGTATGAGAGGTGACAATATACGTCCTTGTCGAACACCTCACTTCCCTGTTTTTCTTGTTGACTTTAACAGAAGCTGATTGATTTCACTTTAAATTTCAGAACTTTTATCAATATGTTGTGTTGAACTTTGTCCTATGCCTTATGATAATCAATGAAGCAGACATATACATTACAGTTCATATCTCTACATCTTTGGAATAGCTCTTGTATGCGCATCTTGTTCCCAAATCTTTCATAAAACCAAATTGTGTTGGTGATACTTGTTCTTCGCAAGTTTTGTATAATCTCCAATATATAATTTTTAAAAAAGTTTTAACAAGTGACTCATGAGACTTATTGATCTGTAATCACTGCACGTTTCGTTGTCTTTTTTTGGCGATACCTACAACAAATTCTGATTTCAACCATTCTCTGGGTATTTTGCAGTATTACATAAATCTCATTGAAAATGATAGTTAATTCTCTCCCTAAATTTTCATCGGAAAGTTTGATAATCTCTGACTAAACTTCATTTTAACCACAACTTTTCCATCTTTAAGGGATATTATTGTTGCTTCCAATTAGTGTAAAAGGATTCGTTATTTGTTCTGTTTTTGTTTCATTTATGTAATGTTAATTTGTTTTGTTCGATCTCTACAATTATTTTTCTCCTTGGTCATTTTTATATTTTCCTTTTGATTTATTTTTGAATTTCCCTCTTATTTTTTTCACCTTGTAAACACCAACTATGTCGTGTTTTGTTTGTTCTATTTCGATGTCTCTACATTTATCTTTGGGTTCTAGTTCTTTTCCTTCTCTGATTTTTCTCCTAATTTGGTTATTGATGGTCCTATATATGTGCAAATCATTATCTATTTTACTATTTCGTCTTTCTTTCATTAATTGCAGGATCTCATTAGCCATTCAGGATTTTTTCCTGTCTGTATTTGATGACAGTTGCCTTGTTTTAAATTTGAAAGCATTCAAAAAATAAAAAAGGTTAATTTGTGTCAACCTGTAAAGCTCTACTGTTTGCCGTGAAAAAAAAATCTACGGCATGGAGTAGATTGAGTAGTGAGTACTTGAGATTCCGTCCGAAATTGTTTCCTTGTGATAACTTTTTGCTCTATACAGGTGCATGTCAGGGTTAGAGAAGTTTAAAAATTATAGTTGACTAGCTAGTATTCTTGGGACATCTAGTTTATCAGGAACTTATCATGGCCAATGTTCGTCTTAACCGTTTATTATTATCACTACTTTTACCCAGCTTTCCTATCTAATCTGGTTCCTTTGGATTTTTTTTTTAAATTATCTCTATGCTTTTTCTACACTAAGTTCTTATTTGGTACGCAATCTGACTTAATAGTATTAATTACTATTTAAATGGGAATAAGCCACAATTAAACGTTAAAGTAAGTTTATTCACGTTTCAATTTCCACTTCGGAAATCGTTCTCAAAATACAAAAATTAGTTTGTATACAAACTAATGTTTTTTTTAGAACGATTTCCGAAGTGGAAATTGAAACGTCAATAAACTTACTTTAATCTTTAATTGTGGCTTATTCCCATTTAAATAGTAATTACTTTAAAAAGCCACAGGAAAATATCTTGAGAACAATACTAGTATTAAATTGAAATAGAAAATATCAATATCTGAACACACTGATATGTCGAGGAAATAAATTAACCAACATAACGTTGTCGATATTTTAGTAAAAAAATCAAAAGTAATTCATTCATAAGATTTTCTAGGTTGCTAACATACATAAAAAGCATAATATGAATAAATTAGACATTTAATTGTAGGTTATTTCGGTATATTATATAAAAATGTACATTTAACGTAAACAAATATATATGTACATTGTAAACAAGAACTGTTTGTTTTGAATTCCTTGAGAATACCTTGTAGCAGACACAATTAGCTCAGGAGCTGTAGAAACATTTTTACCAAAAACATGCACATATATATATATATATATATATATATATATATATATATATATACATATATATATATATATATATATATATATACATATATATATATATATATATATATATATATATATATATATATATATACATACTTGTATATAGTTATCTTCTACTAAGTTTGTCTTGCTAATTATTCGTTTGAATTCATTTGAAGAAAAAAAAATCACTTTTGTTTTGATTAACTCAGCTGTTATAGCGATCAGAATATCTGTTGAATATTCCAAACAGTTGCTACCTTTGCATTAATGAAAAGACAAATAAAATGACCCATTGTTCCTTATACATATTAAGATCGCAGCAGCCCGCATGATAACAAGAACCACGATAAGTAGCCATAAAAAATAATTAAATTCTTGAAGACACTGTAACGATATATTATAGTGCATTTATATTATGAAGGTTGATTATAGATTTCTTATCGGAGCTTAGAATGTTTTGAATTTAATTTCGTTTACAAACAATAATATAGAGTTAAATTTCATTAGGTTTTCTTGATATGCACTTTGAGTATTCGATGAACGTATTTAGCTCAGTTATCTCTATCAATGCGGAGACTTTCATTACTTTCATCTATATCCGTCAATAATTTATTTTGTTTTTTTTACTGGCTAAAATTGACTTTTTTTAGCTAATGTTCTTTTTGTTAATGGGGACTTTTATTCTTTCTATCTTTATCTGTTACCGATTTATTTTCTTTTCGTTCTATACCGGTAGTAATTCCACCGGTTGGTTTTGTGACGTTGGTTTTCCAGTTTAATTTCTTTCTTCGGATCGGTAGATTCATTACTCTTTTAGCAAGATCGCCATGATCGCCAAAACAGTTTACACTGAGTTTATTAAAATTTATTAAAATAAAATTAAAAAAATAGATTTATTAAGATTTTGTTTCCCTTACCTTACAGCTTATTGTAGATCTTTCAATAATATACCTTCTTCTTCTTCAGGTACCATCTCCGCTACGGAGGTTGGCAATCATCATAGCTATTTTAATTTTTGAGGCTAAAAAGTTGTTTTGAGCTGCATCCAAACCATTCTCTTAGGTTCTTGAGCCATGAAATTCATCTTCCGATGCTTCTTCTGCCATCTATCTTTCCTTGCATTATGAGTCGCAGGATGCCATACTTCTCGCCCCGCATCACATGTCCGAGATACTGTAGCTTTCTTTCTGTAATTGTAAGTTCAACTTCCTTCTCTTTACCTATTCTTCTCGCCCCGCATCAGATGTCCGAGATACTGTAGCTTTCTTTCTGTAATTGTAAGTTCAACTTTCTTCTCTTTACCTATTCTTCTCAGTACTTCATTGTTCGTAACTCTATCTACCCAGGAAACCCTCATAATTCTTCTATAGGTCCACATTTCAAAGGCATTAAGTCGTCTCATTGTGTCTAGATTTAACGTCCATGATTCCACTCCATAGTATAGTACACTGTATACGTAACATTGTGTTAGGCGTACTTTAAGAGTTAATGTTAAATCTTTGCCACATGGAATAATATACCAGTCCTTAGTATTTCGGCAGATCTGCTGTACCTACATAAGCTCTACGCCAACAACTGATACATCTTTTATTTGAGTCCTGCTATAACCAAAGTTTTTGTATTAAAGATACATAAATTATTGTAAACACAAAAATTGTTCACAGTCAACTGTCGTAGGTAGTACATCTCTTGCACTGGAACTTTTGGTAAATCTACATTTTGTATAAAGTCAAAAACCAAACCCAAAATGTTAGCATTTTGTTTTGATAATTCTTTAGAATTTGCCAATGGTGAATAAAATCGTTTGGCTCGACGTTTGTGCACCATTAGTTCTGCTGCAGAAACCTTCTTTGCAGATTCATTAAGTCTAGGGTCTTTTATACTTTTTCCTCGCAAACGTTACATGTATCACTAGGCGGCCAGCCAAATCTAAGATCAAAGGTTTTCCTTAAAGTACTTATGATAAAAACTGTACTTACTGTCACTATTACTTTCAGTAATATTAAGCATTCACTACAAAACATCTTTATAATTCCTTCTTTTGTTGGAAAGGAATTAATATGATTGTGCACCTTGGCAGTTTCACTTTCACATATTTTATCGTCATTTCTGTTTTTTCCTCGTAAATCTTGTGACGTTTTTCCAGCCGAAAGAAGTTTTCTAATGCGACGGATACGCTTGTCACTTACGTCGTAGAGTCTAAAAAATCCATTACTACAAACCGATACTTTCCTACCTATCAGAAGGACATGATATTTGAATGAGTGTTTCTTCAATGTAGCGTCTTGTTGACCAGTTCGATGCTGTTTCATTTCTGTTAAGTAAATCATTCTCTGCAAGTGAATGTCTTGTTTATTTTTAGTATTCATACTATACAATAGACTAAAAATATTGCATTTTTCAACATCGTCAAATTGTGTACATCATTTTTTGGTACACCTACAACAGAAGATGAAAATACTTAGTTGGTTTTAAAGGACTAGATAGTAGCTTTGCTGTAGTTTAGAGGTTAGTCATCATTTTAAAATTGTACAACACTTTCTGTGAAAAAACAACAAGCTGTGACAACTTTGACAATATTGAATTGTAAATAATTTTACCTGCAAGGTGATCTGGTCCTTTTCGCTTGTCTTGGTTTCCCACTATAATCAATGTATTGTCCAGAAAGACGAGCACGTTTTACAATGTTTCTTTTATATTGTTCTACATTAACAACACCTTTTCTCCGTTTCTGTTTCAGGCATCGTGAAAGCCTGTCACTGTCACTATCACTCATTATTGAAACAAACTAAAATGTTTTCAAATTAACCAATGTTACCTCTAATTAACTTCCTAATAGTTATTCCACACTGCAGCATAACCTCAAATAACAAGAATATCAGCTGGAGTAGACTAGATGCAAGTTTGCCAACTTGCTACTTCAGTGCAGAAAAGTACCTCAGTTACTGACTTGTGTCCTTTTCTGTTACTCTTAACAAAAAATAGCAAAAAACTCAGGTCCCTTTTTGAAATAATCTATACACATTTTTGTTTTAGTAGTATTTTTATTACAGCCGCAATAGATTTAGTCTAGTAATTTTTATGGTTAACTTAACTTGTATCCGCCTTTGTTTTGTAATTTTTTTTATTTTCTTTGCATTTATTCAAAATTGTTCCCCGGCTCTTAAACTATTATCTTTCACAGTAGATTTTCGATATAAATAAATTATTAATTGAGAGTCGCGATTCTTAAGCCTACCGTCCACATTCCATTAGTTGCTAGGTGACACTCAATCAGAGAATACTGGTATTAACGACATCTATTTTTAAAAAAAGAGAAAAACTTGACCTAAATAATTCCATGCCTGTTTTATGAATACGCTTAAAAATATATTTATGCAATTGAGATACCTCTAAACAGTTAACATAACGAACTCTTGTTATTGGAGGAGAAATGTTACATTTTTCTTGATTTAAAAATATTTACACGGTTCTAAAATAAACTAAATATTTAGTTTGAATTCTTGACTTTAATTTTTATAGAATGTGTTGTAGATGTATAATGGCGACGAGGCGCTTTGTTTTGAAGTTGTCGCTAATTCAAAAATAAAAATAAATTGCACTGATGATGGTGCAAATTTTTCGTCTTAAATATTGATATTTATCGATATTTTCTACATGTAGTTTTTGAATTAAGTCTAAATATGTATGTATCTATTATGTATGTGTATTTAGATATATCTATATAGCTCTAAGAGCGTACGGGGCACATGGATTCGTTGTAAGTGTTTCTCCATTCATTTTAGTTTCTTGGTTTTATTTTCTAATTGATGATGCTCATATTATTCAGGACCCTTCTTGAAATCGTGAAGACATTCTCGTTTTTGATTCTCGGAAATGCAAAAAAATCAAACGGTTCCAAGTCAACACTGAAAGATGGCCACCAAATCCTCCAAAACCTTCAAATATTCGATGTGATGAGTCGTGTGAGTGCTGGCATTGTCCTGATGCAAGAGGATTCGGCGAGTTCGGTTGTTTTCGCGTAGTTTATAAATCATTTCTGGCAAACAAATGGTTATATAAATGGTTAAAACGCCCATATCGTTGATTGGCTTTTCATTTCGAGTTCATAGCAATATATCAATGTTTTATCACCAGCCACGATGTTTCTTACCAAAATTGAGTTGCCTCTGTTGAATCGTTTGCTTGTTGCGCGTAATTTCTTAGGGTAAGCTCTCAAATTAGGGGAAATTCAAAGACTTCATATCTTTCTCACTGCCAAATAATCCCTCAAATCGGATCAAATCCGGAACTATCCGGATCAAAGTTGCCAACACGCTATCCACACCATTTACTCCACAAGCTGGAGCCTTCCAGGGCTCAATGCTAGCTCCAATATTGTACACAGTCTACAATACTGACATTCCCCACCCTCAAACTAGATCGGAGTTTCTATTGCTATTTGCTGACGATACTGCGCTCCTCACTACAGGCCCCATACAGAGGGACAACCTTCTATATTCGAAAGAGCTCATAATTATTCAAATAGAATTTTTGGGTGGTGCAATAGATGGAGAGTTACAATTAAGGTCAACAAAACTCAACTAACCTTATTCAAATCTCCCCACAGCCGTAATGCTCAGGGCCAGATAACCCTCCTAGGAGAAAACTGTGATTTCAGAAACTCGGTGTCCTACTTGGGAGTTCATTTTAGTAGAACTCTCAACTGGAAGACCGACATACAAAACACCCTAGACAGTGTAAGAAAAAGGGCGAAACTCCTGGGAGCGTTGTCTGGTAAACTGGACAACACGTCAAATAAAACACTATTCACACCTACAAGACTTACTTAAGACCATTAATCGAATACAAAGCGTGTATCTATGCGTCAATAAATGCTCGCCAAATTAACACGCAGGACAGAATGAGGAAGCGCAGAGACTATCAGTCAGCACTAATGCACCAAAAAATAGCAAACATAACACCGATTAAGGACAGAATAAAACCCTAAGCAAGAGATATATCCTGGCACTATAGCTGGCTCAAACAACCGAGCCAAGCAAACACTAAAAACTCCTTGCCACTGCCGAGGGCAAATACTCGCCAGGACTCCCCATAGAAAAGTTCCATTCCTTCAAGCAAAACTTCTACACAACACTGGAAACGAACTTCCTGATGAGTATGTCGACGTCCTAGAAGAAATCGTCTTAAAATATTGCAGTTAACAACAAAGCAAAAAAACAAGCAAGCCAAAAACGCTGATTAGGAGCCGTTCCTAGTACGGCTGGTAACACTTGAAGTACCTCTCCTTGGCTTGTCTGGCTAACCAAAAATTCCTCTAGTGCCCTCCTATACACAAACGCCACCTTCTGAACACCAGCTCTTTAGCACTCAACCACAAAAACTCAATAGATACAATCAATTTTGACGTTTATCAAACCCCTCCGGCTCCGCTAAAAAAAGAGGAGCAACCCTTTCTTGAAGAGGCTTAAAGCCTACCACCACCACCATCTTTGGCTCTACAACCCTGTGTGGGTCTTGGCGTGTTCAAGAATTAGTCTCCATTTCCCACTATCTTTCGCCCTGGCTTTCCAATTTCTGACCCCTGATTCCTCAAGTCATCTTCGACTTGAGTTTTAAATCTAGATTTTGGCCTGCCTCTCTTCGTGGTTCCTACTGGCTCTTGATATAATATATATCTTTGGGGGTCTCCAGTGTCCATTCTTTTAAGGTCCTAGCCACCTTAGTCTCTTAATTTTAATAGACCGGACGATGTTTCATTTTTCATAGCATTGATACAACTGAAAATTGTAGCACCTGCGCCATATCCCGCTTTCTTGTACTCCTCCGTATATGTGCCTAAGTATTCTTCTTTCAAAGCGGCCTAACAGTTCTTCGTCGCCTTTTACCATAGTCCATGTCTCTGACGCGTATGTCAGGACAGGTTTAATAAGAGTTTCATATATTAGTATCTTGGTTTTCCTGCTAATTAGGTGTGATGTTAAGAGCTACTTTAGTCCAAAGTAAGCTCTGTTCGCCAGGTATATTCTTCTCTTAATTTCTACGCTTACTACGTTGCTGTTATTTAGTTGTGTTCCAAGATATATAAACTCCGAAATCCCTTCGAATGTGTGTGCTTCTGTCACCAGATCTTGTGGTGCCGCTATTTGTGTGCTGTTCGTGACCTTCATGTATTTTGTTTTGGATACGTTGACCTGCAGTCCCACTGGCTTTTTCTAATGTTTAAAAAGCCTGTATCAGGTCTCTTTTTGTCCGTGTTACTATTTCAATGTCATCTGCGTAGGCCAATATCTTTACACTTCCATTGATGATCGTACCTCTGGTTGTTATGTCCGATTTCTCTATGGCTCTTTCTAGCGCGATGTTAAACAATGGGCACGATAGACTGTTTCACTGGCGTAATCCAGTATGTGTTTGAAAGACCTTGACACTCTGTTTTGTACCTTGACTTTGCACTCAACTTTCGAAAGAATTGCCTTTACCAATGTTATTAGATACGACGAAATATTTAGTTCTGCCATGGCATTATAAAGTGCGCGTCTGTCTACACTGTCATAAGCGCTTTTAAAATCTATGAAGAGGTGGTGGGTATCGATTCCATATTCATATGTCTTTTCTAAGATTTGTCTGAGAAGGAAAATCTGATCAATTGTTGACCTTTCTTTTCGGAATCCACATTGGTATTTGCCTATTTTTTCCTCAGTATATACTAGTAAACGATCATAAAGTATATAAGCCAGTACTTTGTAAGCCGTATTTAAGAGGGTAATGCCTCGATAGTTGTCACATATTAATGGATCCCCTTTCTTGTGAATAGGTATTATAATACCTACATTCTAACTGTCTGGGAGTTTTCCTTCTGTCCAAATGGATGCAACAGGTTTTATTATGTATTTTTTTAGCGCGTTTGTTCCATACTTGAACAGCTCAGGGGGTATACCATCTTCTCCAGGGGATTTGTTGTTTTTTAACCTTTTTATTGCCTTGGCAACTTCTTCTTCTGTTGGTATATTATTTTTCTCCCTCTCATCGTCATCTAGGTTTAAATTCTTTTCTGTTGTGGTTCACATTTTTATAAAATTTTCGCGCTTTGCTTTGTGAATTGAGACTTTCTAGTTCCTGTAGCTGGTTTTCTAAATGTCGTTTTTTTCTTTTGTTTTAGTATCTTTATCTCTGCTTGTCTCATCTGTTTGTACTCCTCTTGATTTCGTCTTGTCCTTCTGTTTTGAGTTTCCCGTACGCCTGATTCTTTTTTGAGTTGCCTGTGCGCATACCGCATCATACCATTATGTCCCCTTCCTTTCTTGTTTCTTCTTTCCTAAAACTTTTGTTGCTACTTCTTTCAGGATATTTTCGCACTCATTCCAGTAATTATCTATGTTTTCAACAGTACTACTCATTTGGTCTTCTAGTTTTTCTTTAAGTTTGTGTTCAAATTTTCTAACTATCTCAGGGTTTCGTAGTCTGTCCACCTCGAATTTATCTTCTTGGTTTCCTTTACCTTTTTTGCGTTAGAGATTCGTGCCCTTAGTTTAGCCTTGACCAGGTAGTGATCGGAGTAAATGTTTGCTTAAACCCTAGACAAGGTTAAAAAAACATGGTCTATCTATTTGTGGAGAATGGGTCATATTTTTTCCATCTTATCTTCGTCGTAGTAAGTGATTGTTTCCTTTTGTAGTTTTGTAGTTTAGATTGTAAGAGTGATATAAAATCTATTGAATACTACACGGGATGCGAGATGACAGTATCATCTGGCCTTTGTCTACTTCTAGATTGATTATTAGTAGTTAGTGAATGCGAAGTGTAGTTGCTTTGTTTGAAATTCACACATAACTATATTCCATGTTAAATTTAAAAGTAATTTTAAATTCGGAACGGTGTATCTGGTTCTGATCGGTTAATATGACGCTAAGATTAAATTTCAAGATTTTCAGATTTGAAGTAATTCAGTAATGCTATGGGATTATCAAAGTGATGTATTTGGCGCAAAATGAAATATTCAAACCACAGTCAACTGAAATTTGATACATTAAAATATAAAATCGAGATCTGGTTCTGAAACTTATTTGTGGCATTTCTTAATATATTTTATTCATCATCATCATCTTTGGCTCGAAATTCTTTGTGGAATCTGGCCTGTTCTAAGAAGATTCGTCGCCATTCTGTTCGGTTTCTTATGACCTGTTGACATCTTCTGATTTTTAATATCTCTAAGTCGATGTCAATTCCATCTAACCACCTAATTAGCGGTCTGTCTGCTTCTTTTGATGTTCTGATGAAAAAATTAAATTTTTCTAAGGTTTAACAAACAAAAAAGAGTGCATTTTATTTACTAAAAAAGCCTTCCTCAATTTTGATACAAGATTAGTAGTGTTTTGGTTAACTAGCCAGTCAGGACTATTCTTTTCCTGACTTGCAGTTTTGGCGTATAAATATCTATTATGGTTATGTATTTATAATTCAATTGAGATTGAATAATTCTAATTTAGAAAATATATTTTTGACCGCCATTGGTAATTTCATTGACAGTTTTATCTTACTTCAGTGGTTTTCAACATCAAATAAGCCAAAAAGGGCGAAACATAATATATAAACGAATCGAAAGACCTGGCCGTGTTTCTTTGGGAATCAGTGACCAACCTCAACTTAATGCTTCTTCACAGAAACACATATCCTTTTGTCAGCCGCCAAAAATAATTTGCATCAAATTTTAAATTCAACACGCATAAAAAGTATATTAACATTAACACAACTTTGCATACAATATTAATAACCAGTCAAAACATATTGTTTATTGGTTTTCATCCGGTAGTTACGAAATCTTAACCACATTTATTATCATAAGGTAAAAGGATGATACATTGCAGTAAATAAAATAAGTTGAAACAATTTATCAAACAACACAGATTATTTTAAAATATCTAGTGATAGAATTTTCCTACTGAACTCATTTTATATAATCGATCAGCTGTTCAAATTTATATTATCACGTTGCCTAATTCTGGGAATGTACACATTCAAAAATTGAAAAAGTTATTTAATTTACCTCTTCTTACACTGTACACTGTACACTGTAAGTTATATTTTATTATATCTTGACTTCTCTCAGCATATTTCCTGTAATTCTTTTCAGTATTCTCATCTGAATGCAATTTCCAATAGCCTTTGTGTTTTGGCTGTGTGTTGGTGATGAGAGTACGTCATTATTGGTCTTCTACCGGCTTTATAAATGCTTGATATCATCCTAGTGTTAATCTTATTTGATTTCATCATAGAGTGATATTAAGGCATCCTGTCAGTCTATTTTCTTTTTCTATTTGCTCTGCCACTATCTCCAAGTCTCCATAGTTGAATAGTGTAATCTTAAGATATTTTATTTCCATTTCAATTGAGTTCGTATCATTTTGCTCTTGTGTTTCATCTGTGTTCTATGTTATTAATATTGCATCGTTTGCGTATTGCGTTTGCGTATGAGTATTTTTATTTCTCTTTTACTTATTCTGTATCCTCTTCCTTTGTTGGCTGGTGCTTTTGACGAAAAAAAAACTTACAATTAATAAATTAAAGAGCGTATGGTTCAATCAGTATTATTCCGTTGCCTTGGTAGATGTTTTTAATAGTTTTTATGATACTGTTACGCCAGCCCTTGCTACACCCTGATCGAACATCAGCTTGACGTTCAATCGAGATTTACAGCTGTTCTTATGTCACGAGAGTTCCACTGAATTCTAGAAATATTCCGAAAAATGAGGCGACTATTCGCTATGTGCAAGTTCGAAAGAGCGACACCTAGTGTCATAGATCAGCGAAATTATTAGCACTTTTAATATATTACTTGGATGTAAACTGCAAGTAAAATAACCTAAACTTGTTTATTTAATACAATAATTACTGTAATTTATATCAATATTTAACTCCAAAAAATTTTTAATATATTTTTAATTGTAAAAATGGGTAAATATATTTTTTACGTTTAGATTTCATCATTTGAACACTAAAGATAGTTTATTAAAAGGTAAACATTTCGGAAGAGCGCCACCTAGTGTCATAGATCAGCGAACTTTTTAGTAAACTGAAAATAAAATAACTTAATCTTGGTTATTTAATACAATAATTATTGTAATTTATATTAGAAATCCACTTTTCTCTTTGCATTAATTTTTGATTATAATTTTTAAAACGAATAGAACTTAAATTGACTATTTCTTATTGTATTTTTACAATTTATAATACAACATTTGCGAAATCTCATTTTATTAAATGATAAACCTTATGAAATATGTTTGCTTGTGCTTGGGAAAAACCCTCCAAGTACTTGTACACATCGAATATATAAGGGCAATTATATTTTAGTAGTTAGTCTTATAGATATATTTGTACTGTTAAATAAATAAACGTTACAAATTCGTCGTGTTTTTAGTGTTAGTGTTAGAAGACTTTAAATAAATTAAAATAAACATTACATTCGTGTCAAAAGTGGGATATTTAAATAAATTCTATGAAAAATGGCTATGAGACTACGTGATTTAAAAATGACAGATTTACGACGGGAATTGGAAGATAGAGAATTAAATCCTATTGGAAAAAGGCTGAATTAGTAAAACGGTTGAAGGCCGCCTTGGAAGGAGAGGGTTTTGGTCCAAAAACGTATGTATTTGAGGACAAGCATGCTGCATTGTCATTTCGTCTATTTGATATCTTTGAAAAGCAAGTTTCTTGTGATATTTACAAAGTTTCTACGGACATTTTGCCACTGATACATATCTGTTGTTCTTGTTGGTCTTGTATCTACCAACAAGATGGTCTGATGACATAAAACGGATCGACAAACATTGGATGCAAACAGCACAAAACAGAAATACATGGAAAAGACTGAGGGAGACCTATATCCAGCAGTGGATAGATCCGGGTTAAATGATGATGACATATCTGTTGGTTAGATATTTATTGATATTTCTGATCTTAGATTTCTAGATCACAAGACCTAGTTGGATATTGGCTTTCAGTGTTCCGGCATATTATCCTGCCCCAAAAAATCTAAAACTATGCTGTTTCTGTGCTGTTTTATCGTTTTGTTGGAAGTATCTATTTTGTATTTCTGCATCCTCCGGTTGATTTGGAAACGTATCTCATTGTGATATGATGCAGTAATAACTGTCTTTAACAAAAATGTGACGCATCACACTTCGACATATTGGAATTCAAGCGTCAACGTTTGGCGATGCAGTGATTCTTTAACAAACAAATGAAGATTTTTGCTAACCACAACCTCATATTCTATGATTTAACGTACCCAGAAAGATTAAACTAAAACATTGTGTTATGGATATTCTCGTAGCCCAGATTATCTCGAATATGCACTTGTCTTCGTTATAATTAGTTGGAAAAAGCTCACTAAAGCATTCAGCTAAATTTTGTTAAATGCTGAACGAAAATATTTTCTAAAACCGCTACCAATCGCTATGAATAACTGCATAGAAACTATCAAAATGTCAATAAATTGTGGAGCTATCATAGAAAACATATAGGGTCACCATTTGTTCAATGGTCAATTTGTTAACTATTTAGTGATATGTCTTAAAGTGTTATGAAACATAATTATTGTTCTGTATTAAATTTGGAAATCTACTCTATTGTAGTGTCTTCGTTCGCAACAGGTTCATTACACGATTATTCTTGTAACGATGCTTTGATCGTTTAACAGTTCGAACCGTGGGAGTGTCAATATTTGCGCATCCACTTCTACAACGTGAGGGTCGAGTGGGATTCAGAACGGCTATTTAAGGCGTTTGAATAGCGGAATTAGGTAGTCTTGTAGCTAGCGCTCTAGGCTCCCTGACTTGCCGGTGTAGTGAACCAGCGAGCCATTCTGGACAGAGATAGTTCCGTATTGAGGATCATACTCTGTCCCTAACCAAGCGGAACCCATCGGTATTGCGTATTGAGCATTACCGTGGATCTGCACAGAACCAACCGGGACAGAGATTTCCGTATTGAGGATCATACTCTGTCCTTAGCCAAGCGGAACCCGTCGGCATTGTGTATTGAACATTGCCGCGGGTCTGCACAGCTAAATATTTTGTTTGCGAGCATATTCGGAGCTTTCGCTGAATTGAAGCGAAAGCGAGTATATTAGTAGTACTAATTAATTTCTTTTCTTTTATAGACGTTTGCCGGGGAATTCATTCACCGCGGGACCCGGACGGAAACGTAGAATTCATTTTATTTTTGTTTTATAAGTATACAACGTAGAATTCCTTTTTTTAGTTTTTATTTATTGTATATATATACTTAATAGATTTATTTTTATTTCAAACCTGTGTTTTACTGAGTCTGTTGCCCCGAAAGAGCTACCCATCACAAACTGGCGCCCGAGCAAAAATTAATAACATGCCGACAGATAAAGACACAGACTCAGTAACAGGTACGTCGTGGATAAATCGACTTTGCAAAGAGGAATTGCAGAGCGAGGCCGAAAAATGCGGCTTAGATCCCAAGGGAACCGTCGACGAATTGAGAGCACGACTCAGAACCTATTTTAAAAATCGCGAGGAAGCTACAGGAACAATCCCAAAAGAAAAAACTTCCAAGGGAACAGAATCCGACACACTGACCCAGGAAATTTCGGGCATCCGAAGACAATTACAGGAATTAACAATAACGAAACAAATGGGGCAACCAGAATTGCTAAATCAAGTACGAAAGTGGAACACACACTTCGACAAGAAACATTCGGATGCAATAGAATTCTTAGAGAGGATAGACGAATTAAGCTTGGCCTACGAGATCGATAAACAAGATCTACTAAGAGCATTACCAGAATTATTAGGAGACCACGCTTTGTTATGGTACAGAAACAATAACAAAAATTGGAAGTCATGGACAGATTTCAGCGAAGATTTTAAAAAAGCTTTCTATCCCAGGGGATATTTGCTACAACTAGAAGAGGAAATCCGAAACAGAAAACAGAGACAGAACGAACCAGTAGATAGATATATCACGGAGATTCAAACATTAATCAGACGAGAAGGATCTTTTTCTAAAAACCAAGAACTTGAAAGGATATACAAAAATTTGTTACCAGAATATAAGCTTTATGCTCGCCGCCGGGATTTCGGAAACTTAACCGAATTACAGGATTTAGCCCAAGAATACAAAGCTCTAGAAGACGAAAAGACCCGAGCAAATCAGATTTGCCGTGGAAACTGGAGACGCACGGACCAAGCGGAGTACGATGCAAAAACGGCATGCTTTAGATGCAAGATGCCAGGTCACAGCCGTAAAAACTGCAAAAACCCATGGAAAAAGTTTTGTTCGCGTTGCGGCAGAGAAGGGGTTTACAGCAGCGACTGCTGTTTCAGGCGTCAGGGAAACGAATTACAGACTGGAGAAACAAGGAGTCGTCCCAGTCTGTAAAACAAGATTCGACTCCATTCGTTTTCGCCGTTACACAGCCAGCAAGCAATGACATTCGACTGTTCGCATCACTAAAAATAGGGCAAAGAACATACAGAGCGCTCATCGACACAGGAACTACTAAAAATTACGTCGGGGATAGAATAGCTCAGATATACAAGGACTCTCTAGATAGCTACAGCGGGAGAACAAGACTAGCAAATGGAGCGTCAATCGAGCTTAACCAGAAGTTGACAATTGAATGCGAGATCGATAAGTTACAAACCCGACAAACATTCATAGTAATGCCAGGGTTGACGGAAGATGCATTAATAGGAGTGGAATTCCTCAGGAACCATTCTATCGAACTTAAATTCGATAAACATACGACCAAACAATACATACAACATCAAGAAGAGACATGTAACACTTTAAAAGACTCCACTCAAAATACGGAGTTAGAAAGGTTTCTAAGAAAAGAACTAAGGGAGTTTGAGAATATAACAGGACCCACCAACTTAATAAGACACGAAATAAAATTGAAGAAAAAGTGCGATCCAGTCAAGCAGCCTTATAGGCGGCACAATCCCGCAATGCTACAGATCATCAACCAAGAAGTGGACAAGATGTTAAAAGAAGGAACCATCGAACCCTCCACAAGTGGTTGGAGTTCACCGATCGTACTAGTTAGGAAAAAGGATAACTCGTACAGATTTTGCATTGACTTTAGAAAAGTCAACGAACTATCAGATAAGGACGCATATCCGTTACCCAGAATATCGGAAATTCTGGATAGACTTAAGGAAGCAAATTTTATATCGACCCTCGATTTGAAACAGGGATATTTTCAAATACCCCTAGAAGAAACAAGCCGCCCAGTGACAGCATTCAGCGTACCCGGAAAAGGCCATTTTCAGTTCAGAACCACCCCATTCGGACTGCATTCCGCAGGAGCCACTTTCCAACGCCTACTGGATAAGGTAATACCTCCCGATATGGAATTCGCGTTTGCCTACTTGGATGATATCGTAGTAATATCTAAAACGCTCCAAGAGCATTTAAATCACCTACATGAAGTTTTCCGAAGACTGAAAGAAGCCAGATTACAGCTGAACTTCGAGAAATGCACGTTTTGCCAGTCAGAACTCAGATACTTAGGACATGTGGTTGGAGCAGAAGGAATAAAAACCGACCCGGAGAAAACTAACGCTATAACCGGACTTACAGCACCGAGAAATGTGCGTCAACTCCGCCGGTTCCTAGGAATAACATCATGGTACCGCCGATTCATAGAGAACTATTCGACAATAGCAGGACCGCTAAACATGCTTCTGAAGAAGAAGATAAGATGGAAATGGACCGATAAGCAGGAAAACGCGTTTGAAGAGCTAAAATCAAAACTTACATCGGCCCCAGTATTAGCATGCCCCGATTTTTCGAAAACATTTTACCTGCAAACAGATGCGTCGAACTGTGGACTTGGAGTTGCACTAACACAGAAATACGACGGCCAGGATAAAGTAATTGCATATACTAGTCGAACCCTCACACCAGCCGAGACAAAATATTCCACAACGGAAAAAGAATGTCTATCCATCGTGTACGGGATAAAGCAAATGAGGCCGTATATAGAAGGATACAATTTTAAGGTCATATCAGACCATCAGTCCCTCAAATGGCTGAAGAACCTTAAAAACCCGTCAGGTCGGTTAGCCAGGTGGAGTTTAGAACTGCAACAGTACGATTTCGAGGTAATATATAGAAAGGGAGTCCTCAACAAGGTAGCAGATGCTTTGTCACGACAACCACAAGAAAACCAGAGCGAAGAACCAGAGTCGGAATTATTAGCATCAGAACTGGAATCATGCAGTTGGTACGATAATTTATATAGGAATGTACTCCAGAACCCAGACGATTTCCCGGATTTACAAATATCAAACGGGAAATTATATAAACACGTTTGGAGCAGCCGTAATTTAGCCGACCCAGAGTTTAATAACCCATGGAAATTATGCGTACCAAGATACAAAAGGAAAGATATTTTGGAGGAAAATCATGACTCGACCACAGCAGGCCTCTTAGGAATTGCAAAAACAATTTGCCGAATAGCGCAAAAGTACTATTGGCCTAAGATGTTTAAACAAATTGCAGACTACGTTAGAGCCTGTACGAAGTGCCTCCAATATAAACCGTCTCAAATGCAACCAGCCGGGAAAATGCAACCGTCCACTGTAGAAAAGCCTTGGCATACTGTCTCAGTTGATTTAATGGGACCATTCCCAAGATCTGCAAAAGGAAACATTTTCTTAATAGTCGTGCAAGACCGGTTTACCAAATGGGTCGTCGCCCAGCCAATAAGAGCAGCATCTACGAACTCAATCATTGACACTCTACGATCAAAAGTAGTCATGCAATTCGGTATCCCGAAGAAAATCATCTCGGACAACGGCGCACAATTTACAAGCGGAAATTTTAAGGCGTTCCTAAAGTCCTATAACATAAATCACATTCTAACACCGCCGTACTCTCCTCAATGCAATCCAGTAGAACGAATGAACAAAGTACTGAAAACGATGATAGCTACTTACGTGGAGGATAACCATAAAGACTGGGACAAATTCATACCAGAATTCTGCTACGCCATAAATTCGTCAAGACACGATTCAACAGGATTTTCACCAGCGCTTCTTAATTTCGGAAGGGAATTAGACATAACAGAGGCGACAAATGGACAAGATATACAGGGGTATGCAGAAAACTTAAACAAGTTAGAAGCGTTAAGAGAACTAGCGAAAGTGCACATGGAACACGCTTTCGAGGACCAAAAGAAACATTACGATCTAAGACGAAGAGACTGGCAGCCGCATCCAGGAGATCGAGTCATGAAAAAGGAACACCATCTATCATCAGCTAGTGCAGCTTTCACCAGCAAACTAGCGCCGAAGTACTCAGGACCATACATAGTAACGTCAGTGATATCACCAGTAATAGTAAAACTGAAATTGGCCGATAGTAGTAGCCGCAAGCAGACGACGGCGCATGTAAAAGATTTAAAACCGTGGGGAGGAAGATTGTAATAAAGATACCGAGAGGGATAGATGGCATCACGAGGCTGTAGACACCATATACACAAAAAAAAGGTATGTTACTTTTTTTTTTTCAAAGAGAAGGGGGTGTAACGATGCTTTGATCGTTTAACAGTTCGAACCGTGGGAGTGTCAATATTTGCGCATCCACTTCTACAACGTGAGGGTCGAGTGGGATTCAGAACGGCTATTTAAGGCGTGTGAATAGCGGAATTAGGTAGTCTTGTAGCTAGCGCTCTAGGCTCCCTGACTTGCCGGTGTAGTGAACCAGCGAGCCATTCTGGACAGAGATAGTTCCGTATTGAGGATCATACTCTGTCCCTAACCAAGCGGAACCCATCGGTATTGCGTATTGAGCATTACCGTGGATCTGCACAGAACCAACCGGGACAGAGATTTCCGTATTGAGGATCATACTCTGTCCTTAGCCAAGCGGAACCCGTCGGCATTGTGTATTGAACATTGCCGCGGGTCTGCACAGCTAAATATTTTGTTTGCGAGCATATTCGGAGCTTTCGCTGAATTGAAGCGAAAGCGAGTATATTAGTAGTACTAATTAATTTCTTTTCTTTTATAGACGTTTGCCGGGGAATTCATTCACCGCGGGACCCGGACGGAAACGTAGAATTCATTTTATTTTTGTTTTATAAGTATACAACGTAGAATTCCTTTTTTTAGTTTTTATTTATTGTATATATATACTTAATAGATTTATTTTTATTTCAAACCTGTGTTTTACTGAGTCTGTTGCCCCGAAAGAGCTACCCATCACATTCTTTAGGTTCAATATTAGTCTTTTCCTATTTTGTCGTCCTATTACTGAATATTTGTATCTCTGCGCAAAGTTTTACAGCAGATTATGGCATAAATTTCACGTCAATATAAGGTAAAGTTGCAATTATCTTGCGGTGTCTCCATCAATTTTTAATATTATTGTCGGTATATCTCGATATTGTGTTAACTAAATACTTTGTAGAGTATTACATTGATTCACGCCACTGTCTGGGATATACCCGGTAGTATCCATAAAAAGTTTGACGCTTGTTATTGAACATTTTTATATTTCAATAAAAATTTTCCAATAAAAAACAATTCAAAAAACCAACCAAAAAATCGTGGGATTCTGAGACACTAAAAACTCTGGCAGTGTAAGAAATAAAAAGGAGGCAAGAGGAGTTTCGTTTTAAATACAAAAGATAAATTAGAAAAAACCAATCACAAAAAATTAATAAACTTCTCAAAAATCCATTATGATAATTGAAACAAACAGATTAAGAAACTGAAAATTAGCGACAAAAATGATTCCTTTATTAACGATCTAAAGATAGTTAATTTTATGAACTTTTTTTTTGTAGTATCAAGATTCTTATATAATATAAACTTTTTATGAAGTTTCAAATAATAGTCCCGTCGGGTGTCCCGTAAACACTTTATTATTTTTAGCACTAAACACACAAGATAATGAAAATCATCAGAATATATCGACGTGTGATATTGGAATATCAATGAGAGTAGATGATGATTGGACAGAACCAAAAGGCAATCAAGTACAATTGCCAACTTTTTCAATTGAATCTGGTGTTAACAGTGATATAGCTGGCATGTTAGCAATGGGTAAACCAGAAGAGTTCTTTTCAGTTATCGTTACTGACTCAATATTTCAAATGATAGCAAATCAGATAAACTTATACGCCACGCAAACACTGGTCAACACCGACACCCCTTCATCTTCTAGGCTACACAACTGGAATCCCACAGATACTGTTGAAATAAAAAAGCTTTTTGGTGTGATAGCTTGGATAAGACTTTACCAACATTGTCAGACTATTGGAGTCAAGATCCCTTGTTCAAAATGGGGATTGCATCATGTATTATGCCTAGAAATAGGTTTGAAATTCTATTGCGATTGGTTCACTTTTCAAATAATGGGGGATATATAGAAGGACATACTAAACAAACGACTCCAACAACTAACTGACCAACTATTCACAGTGAAACAAATTTTAAACAAATCGTGGGAATACGACATTGACGTCCACAACATATTCATAGATTTCAAACAAGCCTACGACTCAATTAATAGGAACAAGTTATATCAAATATTGCAGAGCTTTAATATCTCCCAAAAATACATCCGACTGGTAAAAATAACAATGGATTCGTCAATAGCAACTGTCAGAATCCAAAATGAGCTCACTGAAAACGTTACGATAGCCCAAGGATTAAAGCAAGAAGACGGGCTGGCACCGATACTATTCAACCTGACCTTGGAATATGTGATAAGACAGCTGAATATAGGAAGAGGTAATCTCCTAACAAATAAATCAATACAGATTGCCGCCTATGCCGATGATATCAGTATCATATCTCGCAGAACAGAAGAGGCGGCAGAAATATATTCACAATTAAAATCAAAGGCAAAAGAGACCGGACTAGAAATAAATATTCCAAAGACAAAAAAGTTAACACAGGCAAGAGCTAGGGGAAACAGACGCACAGTTGAATTAGAGGACGATATTGAAACGGTAGAGAGTTTCACAGATTTAGGAGTTGCATTAAGGATGGAACAGAAAAACCAGAAATCCAAAGAAGAATAGTAAAGGGAAACAAAGCTTATTTTTCACTCAATCATGAGTTTCGCTCCAAAAACACACACTGGAGATCGAAAATCAGGGTCTACAAAACTATTATCAGACCAATAGTATGTTATGCATGCGAGAAATAGGTTTGAAATTCTATTGCGATTGGTTCACTTTTCAAATAATGGGGGATATATAGAAGGACATACTAAACAAACGACTCCAACAACTAACTGACCAACTATTCACAGTGAAACAAATTTTAAACAAATCGTGGGAATACGACATTGACGTCCACAACATATTCATAGATTTCAAACAAGCCTACGACTCAATTAATAGGAACAAGTTATATCAAATATTGCAGAGCTTTAATATCTCCCAAAAATACATCCGACTGGTAAAAATAACAATGGATTCGTCAATAGCAACTGTCAGAGTCCAAAATGAGCTCACTGAAAACGTTACGATAGCCCAAGGATTAAAGCAAGAAGACGGGCTGGCACCGATACTATTCAACCTGACCTTGGAATATGTGATAAGACAGCTGAATATAGGAAGAGGTAATCTCCTAACAAATAAATCAATACAGATTGCCGCCTATGCCGATGATATCAGTATCATATCTCGCAGAACAGAAGAGGCGGCAGAAATATATTCACAATTAAAATCAAAGGCAAAAGAGACCGGACTAGAAATAAATATTCCAAAGACAAAAAAGTTAACACAGGCAAGAGCTAGGGGAAACAGACGCACAGTTGAATTAGAGGACGATATTGAAACGGTAGAGAGTTTCACAGATTTAGGAGTTGCATTAAGGATGGAACAGAAAAACCAGAAATCCAAAGAAGAATAGTAAAGGGAAACAAAGCTTATTTTTCACTCAATCATGAGTTTCGCTCCAAAAACACACACTGGAGATCGAAAATCAGGGTCTACAAAACTATTATCAGACCAATAGTATGTTATGCATGCGAGACATGGGTGATGACAGAAGAGACAAAAAGAAAACTGGAAGTCTTCGAAAGAAAAGTCCTAAGAAAGATATTTGGACCTATTAACGAAAACGGAATATGGAGATACAGTTATAACCATGAACTCTACCAACTGTTCAAAGAGACACCGATCTCAGAATTCGTTAAACTTCAGAGACTTCGCTGGGCTGGTCATGTAGTAAGAATGGAGACAGCAAGATTGCCGAAAAGAGCCCTAGATAGTAAAATGCAGGGCGCAAGACCAAAAGGAAGGCCACGGAAAAGATGGGAGGATAAAGTGGCAGCGGACGCGCAAAATTTGGTAGACGTGAGAACCTGGAGAAGATCGGCGCGGGACCGAACAGGTTGGAGGCATAGTTTGGAGGAGGCCAAGGCCCGATTTGGGCTGTAGCGCCATTGGAGAGAGAGAGAGAGAGAGAGAGATAGAAGGAGACAGATTATACAAAATAAATAATTTAGTAAACTTAATTTTGAAAAACTATCAATCTGTTTAGGTACCTGGAGAAATTCTGTGTGTGGACGAATCAATAGTTCCTTTTAGAGGCAGGCTACTGATGAAACAGTACAACAAACAAAACCTACACAAATATGGAATTAAAATTTTTAAATTGTGTTGTAAAAATGGTTATACATATATGTAATTTACAAATATACGCTGGTAAAACCTTAGAACAAGAAAAAACGACCCCTCTAGGCATTGTTATGAAGTTATGCACACCAATATTAGATGCGAATAGAATTGTTCGTACGGATAACTGGTATACCAGTATAGAGTTAGCAAACAAACTGCTAGACAGAAATACACATCTTATAGGAACAATCAGACGAAACAGAAAATTAATACCAAAAGAAGTAGCTAACAAAAACTAAAAGTATGTGAAGTAGCAGCTATGGAGAATAGCAGAGGGATAACTTTTCTAAATTGGAGGAATAAACGTAGTGTGTTAATGCTGTCTACTTGCCATTCGATTGAAACTGAAAATGTACAAAGAAAACAAGAAACTTCTTTAGTAAAACCAAAAATGGTTTTAGCTTCCAATACAGGCAAAGCTGAAGTTGATTTATCAGAAATCAGATATTATGACAGCATATTCCAGTCCACTTCGTAAAACTGTTAAGTGATACAGAAAAATAGCGATAGAGCTATTACTAAATACTTCAGTAGTGAATGCATACATTTTGTATGTACATGTTACTGGTAACAAAATAGGTGTGGTTGAATTTCGCAAAGAAATTGTAAAGTTTCTCTGTTGTAGCAGTTCAGCAAATCCCATCACTCTGGTCACTCCGAAAACACCACGAATTAAGTGAGGTCCAGGGACATAAGCATAAAATACGAAGATACTGCAAATCATGTTACGAAGCAAATATGAAAGCAGTGTAAAGAGTGTGAAGGAACACCATTCTTGTGTTTACAATGTTTTAATAAATTACATACTGATTCACAGATACATGAAATATAAAATGTAATGTTTTTTTAACATATTTCAAAATAAAACTAAATTTTAAGCTTAATTTTTATATCATTTAAAAAAATGTTTATCATTAAAAATATCCCGTGCATTAAAAATAGGATTGTAGTGCTGGTCCCATCGGACCGACGTGGCGTGAGGAACATTGTGGTGCCGGTCCCATGAGCCCGGCACGGCAGTTAACTTGTTAAATAGACTTTTTTTAAAACTGTTCTTATCAATATACTTAATACCAATCTTTAGATTCGATATATGTATTCATGCGTTAATTTTTTCTCTGATTATCACTGTTTTGCTTTAATATTCTTTATATAGTATCTATTTAACATTTTCCTTTCAACAATTTCTATTACACTAAACATGTTTATATTTTATTTTAGAAAAACAATTAATTTTAGAAAATCTCAGAATGTTTATTTTTTGATCGATCGTATTGATTTTAGTTCTTAACATACTATAGATTTCTTCTCTTGTTCAAGTGCCTTAGTATAATAAATTTGTTTCGTGCGTCTTTTATGTTTTTTTTTAATATAGCAATGACTTTGAAATTATTGTATATTTTTCGATAACCGTATAAATTTAATTCTCTTCCAAGAATTAAGATAGATAGGAGAGCAAACGGTATTATAAAAATCAAGTCGCGTTCGACGGTTAAACAAAAACCGCAGACAATCTCTTCGCAAACTTCATCACTTTTACGCGAATTTAGGGACCCGCAGAAAGATCGGGGGATTGGGACAAACCGAATATTGGGGATCCCCATTAACGAAATAACAACAAACACAGTCTATCAAATATTTTTTCAGAAATACTCCGCTACCGTTTCCTGATTCAGTGGACTGCGTAACATCAGCGTTAAAGAAGTATTATATAGTAAATGTTAGTGTTTTGTGTTTTATACAAGTTGAAAAATAATAATAAAAGTGTTATTCAGTGCTCTTTAAGAAATGTCAGAGGATTTACAGAAAAAGATGTAAGTTTTTTAAAAGACAAAATTTAGATTGCATGAGGACCTCAACCAACATTAATTCTTTGTTTTCTAAAGATTTATCGAGTTATTTATAATTTATTGTAGACAGTATATTATTATGATTATATATCGGTTTACAATATTCTCCAACGTCTTGTGATTGCCAATCTTCAATTCGACGGGTCATTCCATTAGTAGAAATAGTAAAACCACGAGAAAATAGCTTCAGAACAATAGTCAAGAAGTCCTACTCAAAGGTTCCTCTTCTCCTCTTTTTGTCAATTGTTTCTTCTCTTTTTTTCATATTTTTTCTCTCTGTAACTTGAGTAAGGGGGGAAACGTGTCTTTTTTCAATCTTTCTGCGGAAAAACAAGCTTTTTGATCTGCTTCCTATTATTAGTATTAAATTTTGTTTTTTTATAAGTTTTCCGTACACCCTGCTCATCTATCCGTACTATCGTATATGTTCTATACTATTCGTACTATAATTGTTTTTATATATTATATTGATGTTCTCCATACTCGTGGTGCTTTTTTCTCGCCGTTTACGCGTTTTTGGAACAGTTTTGTTAGACTAAAGTTTCATCTAAAGTTCTAGTGACATATTTCAAGAGATTTCCCGGTGGTATGTCACCGAGTAGCCTGTTTGGCTGAACGTGTCTTTTTTTTTTCTTTCAAGTAGTATTAAATGACCTCTAATTTTTTTGATTTTTTGCTGTTTATGTAAAAAGTTACTACCTCAGTATTAGTCACTTATTGCACCTATGATATTCTTAAAGTGCACCCATTATATTCTTAAGATGCACCTTTAACACCATACCTCGAAGGCTTCGAGCTTAAGCTCCAAAAATCGTCCAGGCCGCTACTCCGTACAATAAGGTAGGAAAAAATATAGCATCTGAGGATTGAGACTGGTTCTGACTGGTAGATTCTCCAAGGTAGACTCCTGAAGATAAATTTCATCTTTATGAATGCTGATCTTGCCTTCCCTATGCGATGTTGTATTTAGATATCGGGATCCAATTGACTGTGTTCGTACCAAGATATGTGTAGCTATCGATCCTATCAATTGGCCTTTGGTTAACTAAAAGCTGCGTATTTAGTATTTCACGCTTATTGAGTACCATGTATTTTATTTTATTTGTATTAAAATCCAGTCCATACTCTTTACTGATGTCCAGCCCGCCGAAAGGGGTTGTACAGCTGGTATATTTTACCGGGACCCGGCGATGTACGGGGCCCGGCGTCGACCAGATCAAAGACGTAATTTTTCCCGTTTTTTTTTTGCTTTTCACTATATGTGCATAATGCGTTGAATTAATACTTGGCTATATTTAATCTGACCTTTACCTCTATTTTGAAATATATTTTATTGTTTTAATGCCGTTGGGACAGTCTGCGTTGTTGTTTTGGTTACGTTGCCGGCGTATTGGTTTCATATAATCGATGTTACTTTGAACGAATTCGCCACCCGCAATTAAAATCGCACCTGTCGTCTGTGCTAATAGACAAAATACGCCGATAGACAAATTGCTGCTGTGCTTACCTATTGCAGTGGTAGTATGCATGAGTCAGGCACATTCTGCTGGGCTGTCTACTTTATAATTTACAAATACCGATATTGTGCACGTAATATTCATCTGTATGAAAGAGAATATTGTCAAGGTTTTAGGTTAAATGTAGAATTTTGATTAATTTTTTTTAGAAATTCAATTTATCCATAAAAATGTCTTATCATCATAAATGGGGAACGAAAGATACGGGAAGAAAAAGAAAAAGTGCAATCGTTGGAACACAGCCCTTAGAAAATATAGGATTTGTTACTTCATCTTCCTAAAATGAAGAAAAAATTGAACCTGGGCCCAATGCACAAACAAATAAATACATAAGATGACACAGTGCCACCTCAAGTAGGAGCTAAATCATATGTAAATATTGATGCGTTTTTACCAATATATTTAGACTCTTTACCTATCAATATTACTGACCATCAAACTAAAAATTAAGGTGAACAAGGACATGAAAATAATCCCAGTGTATTCCCAAATAATATGTATGGAAATTCATTTCCAAAGGTCATTTGAACAAAATTTCCATTTAAGATATTCTTCTTCTTCTGGTTCCTATCCGTTTCGGATGTTGGAAATCATATTGGCAATCATGACCTTGCTCGCTGCGGCTCGAAACAGCTCCGTTGAGGTTTTCTTAAACCATGTTCTTAAATTCCGCAGCCATGATATTCTCCTTCTACCGGGTCCTCGCTTACCTTTGACTTTACCTTGCAATATAGACTGCAGCAGGGAGTAACGGTGCTGATTTAAGATATAAAATGCAAAATAATGAGTATGTAGATCGTGACTGGCTAGTATGGAGTCATAGCAAAAATCTCTTTTTTGTTTTTCATGTCAACAATCGCTCTTTCGGAAAGATCTGCATTATGTACATCTATTGGTTGGTGACAAAAATTTTTTATATAAAGTTATATAGTAGAATTTCAGTGCACGAAAGTAGTTCAAACAACAAAAATTGCTATTAAAAATGGAGATAATTGTAAAATGGTACGAAACATATTACAGGAGCAGATAATTTACTTTTGTAAAAAATGGAAAACGAAATTC
Source organism: Diabrotica undecimpunctata (assembly GCF_040954645.1). Taxonomy (NCBI): domain Eukaryota; kingdom Metazoa; phylum Arthropoda; class Insecta; order Coleoptera; family Chrysomelidae; genus Diabrotica; species Diabrotica undecimpunctata. The sequence continues at coordinate 173,969,483 of NC_092803.1, read as the reverse complement.
AAACCTGGCGTAAATTGTTAACAGTTTACCTTGACATCATACTATTGAGATGAAGATAACGACAATATTAAGAAAAAAATTGTTACATTGCGCGAGTTTTATCATTATTTTCTAATGTCGTTATTGCGTTAAGAATATTTTGTACGTTAGCGGTATATGTACATTTCTACATACCTTTTCTCGCATAAAAAAATGCCATGAGATTTACAATGAAGCAGGATCGGTTAACTGGCCTAGCAACTTTATGCATTGAGCATGATTTGGTAAAATGATGCGATTTTTCGAAAATTATAGACATCTTTGTTAATCGTAAATCTCGAAAAGCACTTCTATACCACCTATAAATATTTTCACTATTATAAATATAATAAAAATTTAATAACTTTTATGTTTGAAATGTTAATTATTATTTATTATTGATAATTTTATTTCTATAAAAATTTAACAATTTTTTTGCTCTTAACTTTTTACCGGGGCTTGCTCATCCCTCTCAGCGGCCCTGCTGATATATAATATGCCTGATATTATTGTTTGTAAACCTTTGTAAACTGTCTGCAAAAACTATTGCGTCGTCAGCATATCTAATGCATTATATGCATTCATCCGCTTGAGCCCTTCAAGCGCTTGAGCCAAGATATGTTCAGAATATATGTTAAATAAGAACGGGGGCAGCATGCACCCTTGTCTCACTCCTCTATCTATCGAGATTGTCTCTGTCAAACGACTACCCACTTTAATGTTAGCAGTTAGTTATACTAGATATTATAGATGGCTCTTAGCCTCTCTCTATTATCTAAACGCCCTGTTTTCAGGCTAGTTATAAGCAGCGATCGGATTTATAGGCAAAAAAATTGAAGAAAAAGGCGTCTATATATGCAAAGATTTGTATTAAAAAAGGCAAAAATCATATAAGCAACATGTAATCGAATGAACTATTTTACAATAAAGTCGTCCCAGGAACGCAACTCAGCGATATTTTCAATATGTCTGAATTGTCAATATGAATGAGTGAGATAAAATTAAATTATTAGAAGACTTTTTCACCAAGTAACAAAAAACAAAATTTGTTTAATTTGTTAATGTTTGCATTTTGAGAACGATTTCCGAAGTGGAAATGGAAACGTTAAAAACTTATTTTAAACTTATATTGTGGCTTGTTCCCAACGAAAATAGTAATTGCATAAAGATTCAATTCTCAACGATTATCAAAATTAAAAAGTCATGAATGTCATCCGATTAATAACAATATTGAATCATCTGTTTAAATTTTTAACACACTTCTCGTTTAAAAATAATTTCATATAAATATAATTATTATTTTTTACATATTTATTATTTAGTTTATATAATAATTAAATTTACTATCAAATGATATGTATTTATATTTTATTATAATTTAATATTTCGTCCATTCCTAATAGAACTAATAATTTTTTTAATGAATCAATGCTGCCAACAAATTAAAGTACCATCTGAATGGAAAACCGCTCACCAAGTGTCCATCTTTAAAAAGGGTAATCGAAAAGATCGTAACTGCTACACAAGATTAAGTGTCCTACCTACTTTCGAGAGATTGTTTGGAAAGATAATAAATGGAAAAATACAAGATGATGTAGGACATCTAATTAGCGAAGACCAAAGTGGATTTACGCCTGGTAGATCTTGCACTGATAACTTGTTTATACTCCAACAATTAATAGAAAAAAGAATAGCGGTTAGCACCGAAGTACATCTAGCCTTCATCGACCTAGAAAAGGCGTATGATACAGTTCCAAAACTTAAATTGTGGCAAGCTTTACAACAACTCGAACGAACAACGAATATTTTAAGATGAAATTATCCGAAATTATGGGGACGTTCCAAACCAAATCGGTACCACAAAATATACTTCGTTGTATCTTTTTATTATTCTATAAAAAATATTTTCTGTATTTTTTATTATAGCTTGGCAACATTGTAATCTTTCTGTATGTTTATCTTTCTATCATTATCAAGTCTAGTGATATTCGAGTTAAATGTCGGTGTTGCCAAGATGAAGAAAATTTTTAATCGGACAGAAAAGTCAAAATATTGTCGATACATCCCGTTCATTACTTACGGACTATAATATATTATTTTTTAATTATAAAAGCTTGTCCCCACTTTTATTTTTTTTCTAAAATATTTTTTAATGGCTCGTTCGTAGGGTGCTTGAATTGAGTCAATATTTGCATTGATAATTATTTATTTTGATAAGGTAGTACATTTTTAATCTGGCTATGTTAGAAAATGTACTGAAATTAATGTGTAATTGATAATAAGAATACACTGTAATAACTTTATATCCTGTAAATATAAAAAGACTAAAAACGTCACTTAAAAAATCTAGACAAAGTATTTTGATTTCTACTTCGAGTATCTGATTAGATAAAAGATGGTATAGAGAAAAATATGTTAGTTGCCAAGTGACATTGATTGCAAATGTAGCTATCACCAAATTTGATAGTATCTGTATAGCGTATCGAGATTTAAAAACGTTTTGGTGCGCGAACAAGTAAATAGATAATGCAAATATGGTGCCAAACGCTTTCAGCAGTTCCCACGTTTCTGGTAACATGGAACAACTCGGTGAAAATGAATTCGTACCGGATTGTTCCAGTACTTCTATAGTGACACAAAGTAATGTGAATTCGAAACTTAAACTTGACGGGTTATTGGCCAAACTGGGAGTACCGTGTCAAGTTGAGGAGAGTGAATATGATTACGGTCAGTGTTTTGGTTATTATGATAAAGGCAGGTATAATGTTTGCCAATTTGTGGAGTTTGGAGATATCGAAGATTTCATGTAAGTTTCAGTTCCTCATTATGTCTATAATGCAACTTTGTGGAACCAGTTTTTTATACATTCCATCTCATAATATACTAGCTACTGCTACGATATAAGCTGTTCTAGTGTTAAAACTATAAAAAATAATAACATTACACAGTTATCTTTTAGATCTTTAAAAAAAGCTTTTATTTCTCACCATCACCTTTTCCTGTAACCTTGTACGAGGTCTTCTCCTTCTTCAAGTGCCATCTCTGCGGCGGAGGTCGGCAATCATCATAGCTATTCGGACTTTTGAGACGGCTGCTCTGAAAAGTTCATTTGATGTACATCCGTACCACTCTCTCAGGTTGCGCAGCCATGACATTCTACGCCTCCCTATGCTTCTCTTTCCTTGGATCTTTCCCTGCATAATCAGTTGGAGCAAGGTGTATTTCTCTCCACGTGTAATATGTCCGAGATATTCTAATTTTCTTGTTTTTATTGAATTTAAAATTTCCATTTCTTTGTTCATCCTTCCCAGAACCTCTTTGTTTGTGACGTGTTCTGTCCATGATATTTTCAGAATTCTCCTGTACACCCACAACTCAAATGATTCCAGTTTTTTCATTGATGTCGCATTCAAGGTCCAAGATTCCATTCCATAAAATAAAGTCGAAAAAACATAGCACCTCGCCAACCTAACTCTTAGTTCCAGTTTTAAATCCCTGGTACATAGAACTCTTCTCATTTTGTTGAAATTTGCTCTAGCCTTTTCTATTCTTATTTTTATCTCCTGATTCTAATCATTTGTGGAGTTAATCATTGTTCCCAGGTATGCATATTTGTCCACTTGTTCGACGTTGGTTTCGTTTATTAGAAGATTCTCGTTATTTTTTTGAGTTTTCGATATTCTCATAAATTTCGTCTTCTTGACATTCATTGTTAGACCATACTCTTCTCCATACTCTGCTATTCTGGTCACCAGTCTCTGAAGATCTTCAATGTTTTCGGCTAAGATCACAGTGTCGTCCGCATATCTAATGTTGTTAATGGGAACGCCATTTACCTTTATTCCAGCTGTTTCACCCTCAAGAGCTTTTTTCAGGACCTCTTCGGAGTAGGCATTGAAAAGAATTGGCGACAATACGCATCCCTGTCTTACTCCACATCTAATTTCAATTTCTTCTGACAGCTGTTCGTTAACACGTACTTTTGCTCGCTGTTTATAATATAAATTTGATATGATCCTGCGGTCGTTGTAGTCAATCTTCTTTGATTTCAGGACATTCATTAAATGTTTATGTCGTACTTTATCGAATGCTTTATTATAATCAATAAAACATGCGTATATATCTTGATTGGCGTCCAGGCATCTTTGTATTAGTATATTAAGTGAAAAAAGAGCTTCACGTGTTCCTAGGCCTTTGCGAAAACCAAATTGTGTATCATTAACGTCTATGTCCAGTTTGTGATATATTCGGTTATGGATGACTTTAAGTAGTAATTTTAGCATATGAGACATTAAGCTAATGGTGCGGTAATCGCTGCATTCTCTTGCGTTTTTCTTTTTAGGGAGACAAATAAAAATAGATGTTAACCATTCTTTGGGTCATGCGCCTGAACTATCAATTTGGTTCAAGAGTGTCACTAAAACATCAATGTGCTTCTCATCTAGAATTTTTAGGATTTCTATAGGAAGCATATCAGGTCCAGGGCTTTTCCCACTCTTCATTGTTTTTAATGCGTGTAATATTTCTTCTTTTGTAATATATGGACCTATTTCTTCTGACGTAAGTTCTATGTGCTCCAGATCTCCTCTCTTTCATCATCGAACAATTCATCGATATATTCTGCCCATCTTTGTATTTTCTCGTCCGTATGTGTTTAGCAGTACCGTGCCTATCCAGAATTGCACAAGTGGGATTTTGTTTTCGTAGTTCTGCCAGTCCTGTACGAGATCGGTTTCCCTAAATATAGTTTTCTACATGTATTTTTTGTATTTTTTTCAACTCTTTGATTCTTCATATTAACTTAATTATAATTGCGGCGTTGAATGTACCCCAACTAACTTAGCCTATGCTATTCGATTTTGATAAAATGTCTTCATCGGGCGGATGGGTACCTAAACGGGATCGGTTTTGTAACAGGAACTTCATCTTCAAATCAACATTCCAGATATTCCGTTTTTGTTCTCTTTCTTCAACTGGCTATCAAATTTCTTTCTTATCTGATCTAGTAGTAATAGAATTACATTCTTACACCATAGATCTTCAGTATAACCTACACTTGTCATAACATCAGTTCCTGCAGCAAACATATCTTCCACAAATTATACATAATTAGCGGGAACTCCTTTTGTATGGAATCACCACAATCAGAAGTACATCCATCTTTGTCGATAGGCCTTCCTCTCTTTTTTAAATCATTCTTTATTCTTTTATCCTGGGCTATTTTCATCTATCTCAGTCCTTTTTTTTTATCATCTGACTATTTAAGTTCTTGACTTTTTTTTCTCATGGAAGCCGTCTGTTTAAACCGGTCGTACTGCAGCCATTTTCCATTGCTTCACGATACACATTCCATGATTCTGGAACCATATACGAACTTAAACAGGTCTAATGCATGAGTACCATATATTTTTGGAGTCTCCAAGAAGTGTTTGTCGCCCTCAATCTAATGCCTTGCAGTCATGCATGATATCGTTGACCGTTGCAGGATCTCTGTTAAGAGTCTAAAGCTTAAGTCTCCGTGAAACAGTTCCGTTGTATGCAGGTGTTTCTTGAGAGGCCCACGTCCAGTAAGGAAGCCTGTTATGATTCCGAGCTGATTCCAGCTTGTTTTCCGCAGTACTTCAGTCCTATCAGTACATGGTACCTCCGGATCCAATCTTTTTTCCGGTCGAGGACGATGCTTTTTGACACTTCCAGGTCTGCTCTGGATCGGTGAAGTTCTGGTCTCTTCCTCTTTGCTGATTTCAATTTCATAGTTTCTAATGTATACTTATTATTTTGCAAATTTTCATTTAAGTTTTGCTACTTTTGTTGAAACATCTTTTGAGAGTTATATGCAAGAAGTTGTATATAGATTGAAGACCCCTTTTTAAATATACAGGAAGCATTATTTCTAGCTATTCAGAATATAAGAGAGCTTACCAAATGCTACTCAAGCTTGGCCTCAGTGACAAATTCCGTGAAGCCCGTCAGGCCACAGCTGTTAAAAATACTGATGCTGACATTGTCCGGCATGATTGAAGCAGATCGATATGCTATCTAACATGAGATTCATGCATTGTTGGGCATAGACACGAGTCATTTGGCAATCCATTTAACAGTATACCATTCGCAGTTATTGAATGTCGCATAATTTCTGCTCCCCGTAAGAAAGCACGTATTGATTGGTGCCGCGCTACATTGAAACGATTCAAGAGATGCAGCTCAAATTTGGTATGGAACATTGTAACTGGTGATGACACGTGGATATATTGCTATGAGCCTGAAACGAAAAACCAATCAACGGTATGGGTATTTCAAGACGAGCCGAAGCCAAAGAAAATTGGCAAACAAAGGGTCGTGAGTTTCTTTGGAAGAAAGGGATATGTTGCCACAATTTCGTTAGAGAATGATAATGCTGAATTGTATACTACCATTTATTTCCATCCTCTTAAAGCTAGCTTTCATACGACTCGTATCACATCCGAGTATTTAAAGGTTCTGGAGGTTTTGGTGGCCATCTTACATACAGTGTTGACTTGGCACCGTGTGATTTCTTTGCGTTCTCGGGAATCAAAAACAGACTACGCCCTAAATGTTTTAAGATGCGAGATGTAGCAGCCGAAGCATACAGAAGCTCTTCCAGGTTTCTATAAATTCTTGGACAATTGGTTTTTTTCAAATGCAAAGGTGTATTGATCTTAAAACCCAATACGTTAAAAAGTAATCAAGTTGATTTTTTCCAAATATATTTTCCTTTTATTTTTATTTATGCAAAACTTTTAGAGCACACCTCGTATTATCAGCATACCGCAAGTTTAGAAATTCTCTGTTTATATTAATATCTAAGTTTTTCCAGTCTAGCTTTTCAAAAATGTCTTGGTTAAACAATTTTGGTGATAGTTCATTTACAAGTTGTCTTCAGTTGGTACTATAACTTGGTCATCGGCATAGAGGATTGAAGTTAAGGATTTATTGTGCCCTAGAATAACGCCACGTTGAGAGCAGTTTTCGATTTTCTAATTAAGTCGATATATAAGTGGAAAAGAATTGGTAATTGACAACAACCTTGCCTAACCACTTGGTTTGTTTTTATCGGCGCTGATGCTTCATCAGTTAAAATCTTGATTGTGGTCCCCTGATATAACCCTTTAATTATCTTGTCTTAACTTAACCTTGTCGAAATAAGATAATAAGACCAATATAATAGAATGACTAATTGTTTGTAATAATAAGGTAAATGAAAGAGCAGATAAAAAGGCCAAACAAGGCTCAGTAATTCCATGTATTGGACCGGGACCCTTCTGCGGCGTATAAAGTCAGTCACAAGAACGGCTACAAGAAAGTGGGTAGCTCACTTTAAAGATCTCTGGAATGGTGGAGGAACTCATCAGCACAAAGAGAGGCAAAACAGTTCATTATAGAACATTCGCCAAAATTTACGGTGGACCTCATAAGCAAAGACAGGAAAACAGTCAAAGCCATAGTAGGTCTGTTAATATGGCACTGTAAGCTGAGTAGGTAGTTAAAGCTGATGGGATTGACAGATGATCTGCCGCTTAAAGCAAAAAACAGCAGAGCACATTTGCTATATAGATATCCACATTTGCGATAGATAGCCTGGCAAATGTACTGTTCTTTACATTAGGTGAAGAAAAGTCACCGGCAAAGAAGGTTCAGCCTTGAAGCTATTAGGTCTTTTAAAAAGGGTCAGGCTAGAGAATGTAATAAGGACATGGCAGAAAACTTATGAACATAATTAATATAAGAAAAACATCGTACCTTGGCCACATACTTCGAAATGACAAATACTCTCTGCTACACGTCATCACGTAAGGAAGAATAAAGGGAAGAAAAGGTTTGGGAAGAAAGAAAAAATCTTTGCATAGGAATATCACTAACCTGTGGTGATTTGACTAACCTCAATGTTAAATAGATATTTCACGTTGCAAAAGATAAAGAAGCGTTTAAAAAAGTGATTGCTAACCTTCGTTAGAAAACTGCACAAGAAGAGGATCTAATAAAATGACTAATTGTGATAATAATAATAATGTGCAAGTTACAGGTAAATAGAATAGAACAAAATGAACTATTTCACTTTCACAAAATTTTTGAAGTAACTTATTCTTAATTAACCTAACCAAATATAACCTTGAACAAATAAAGCAAACAAGTTCCGGTCAGATCGGTTGATTAATCGAATATTCCATTGTTGTATATGTTTTTATACTAAGTGTGACCAAAATATTATTTGATATGCATATTATACTATACACATAATTATAAATGAATAGCTTAATATTCATAGCCATTTTCAAAGTGGTTTTTTAATAATTTAGGATAGGTACCTTTTATTTTTTAATTATTGTGTTTATAGAAAATAGAATTAATATTCATTTATTTTATATCTTTAATATACACTCGCAAGAATTGTGCAGAAAAATGACGAAGTTGTTGATAATCTACTATGACGTAGTCTTTGCTATTAATTTTTTTTATCTCAGTAGTTGCTGAAACCCTCGATAAAGAAAAAAAAAGTTACCTCTTCTTCTTCTTCTGCACTTCAAGGATTAGGCTTGCAACCTGTTCTGTATCCTTTGTAACCATCTTCTTCTGGGCCTATCCACATCTCTTCTTCCTTGTGGTCTACTTTCCATCGGCCTTAAGGATTCCAATCCAGCGCTGTCCTGACAATTTCATCTGGGATCTACGGAGTGTGTGGCCCAGCCATCTCCATTTTCTTCGCCTTATTTGCTTTATGACATTTTCTTGGTTAGTTTGGTTTCATAAATTTTCATTCGAGATTCGATTAGGCCAGAATATACGAAGGATTTTTCATAACGCGAAACGTAACGAATTGGTGTACTAGGGGTGTTTTTATCTTCGACATTTCACAGCTATATAGTAATACATCTTTTACATTTGTGTTAAAGATTTTTAATTTCGTTTAAGTTGGGTAAATTCTGGATTTCCATATGTTATTGAGCATATTGTAGGCATTACGAGACATGAATTCTTTCCTGTACCACCCTTACAGCCAATTATGCTGCTCAAATATACAAACTCCACCCTCTCAATGTCCTGGTGGTTGATGACAATAGTTATTTCTGAAGCCAGATCGCATTTCTTTGGTTTTGCTGATGTTTGAATCTAGACAACCTTCTTTGATTCTTATTGTAATCTGTTTACTTGGAGTTGCATGTCCCGTTTTGTATGTGCTATGAGGTACATATCATTAGCGTAACCTAGATCTTCCAGGCTGTTTGTTAATCCCCATAAAATTCCTCCATGAGAGTTTGCCTTTGTTAGTACGGACTACATTTCTATATTAAATAGTAGGGGGATAAAATACGGCCCTGTTTTACTCTGTTCAGCAAAGCTATTGGGTCGGATGGTATGCTGTTGTGGACTTAGCTTTCAGAATCACTGTAGAGTTCTTTGATGGGTTTTATTATTTTTTGTGGTTTTCCTATTTCCTGTAGAAGCATATAATAAAAAAAACATAAAAACTTTTATTGCTTTAATAAAATTTACATTGCTAACTTAAGATATTTCAACCTTCTTTCTTCTGATGTTTCGCACACTATCGCTTTCATGCACTCCTTTGCTTCTTTTTCTGTAAGTACCTCTTTTGGTATCGTACCTTCTTTCCTGATTGGTTGTCTTCGGCAACGATCTGGCTAGACCCTGATCAGATAGTCGCTCAGTCAGTGTTTTTCTTTGTACATCCTCTGTGTCCGATTTCTGTCTAGGATATATCTGATCTTCAGGAGTCTTCTTATGGCATGGTGGAAGAAGTATCTTGTCCTTTTCTTTCCACCTACCTTAGTGGTGTGTAATGGAGCCTTTCTCTGATGGATTTGTCCTTCTGTCTTCCATGTTGACCCGTCGATTAGTCTTTAACACGATGTTTCTGTTCTTTCTAGTTTCTTCCAGTTCTGCTGTGGAACTCCATACTGGGACTGCATACAGTATCACCGACCTATAGTAGGACTAGTATAGTTGGATTTTCTTAGCCTTCGATAGTAGGCTGGACCTGAAAATGTACGATTGAATTAGTTTTTTGTGACATTAGCTTTACTTTGATTTGTTGTGTATTCTTCGTGAAATTTAGTTTCCTGTCGAGGTGAACTCCTAGCTATTTGATTATTTGAGTGAAGCTTCTGATTAGATGATGTTTCCTCTCATTATAAGTTGGTTTAGTGTTGGATTATTCTGCTGTGTGAAGACGATGAACTGCGTATTTTCGGAGTTTGTTTCCTGTCGAGGTGAACTCCTAGCTATTTGATTATTTGAGTGAAGCTTCTGATTAGGTGATGTTTCCTCTCATTATAAGTTGGTTTAGTGTTGGATTATTCTGCTGTGTGAAGACGATGAACTGCGTATTTTCGGAGTTGATCTTGATTTTCCATTTATCCGTAAAATCTGCAATTTTTCCTAAGTGATTTTTTAGTGTTTGGAGAATTCTTCTGTCATCTTTTCTTGTTGCATATATTGCCGTGTCATATGCGTACAGGGCTGTACTTGCTCTTGCATCTGTTGGTAAATCTGAAACAAATATATTGTATAAAAAATTCAATCAAATACTGCCCTGAGGCATCCCTGCTTGAATTTCTTGTATCCTGGACATCTTTTGGTCAGCTTAAACTTGAAATGGTCTATTAGTTAAATATGTGTCACAAATACTAACTAAATATAGTGACAATCTAGCTCTGTCCACCTTGTAGAGATTAGGGCTGTTTTCTGTTAAATCGGATCTTCGAGTCGCTGATGACTCTTGCAAGCTGGAGTTCGCAGTTTCTTCCACTTCTGAATCCGAACTGGTCTTCTTGGATGATTCTTCTTTTTTATGCATGTTTCATTAATCTGCTGTAGATGATTTTCTCAAGAATTTTTCCTAAGGTTTCCAGGAGGGATATTGCCTGTAGCGTTCTAGTCTTCTTCCGTCCATCCTTGTTTTTAGTAGAGGGATGATTTTAGCATATTGCCAGTTGGTCGGCAAATGCGCTTTTTCCAGGCAAAGTCTGAAAATTAACCATATATTATGTTCTTCGGCAGTTCTTTGAGGGCTATGTTGTGGATGCATTCTACTCAGGGGCTCTGTTTCTTTTCAGTCTGATGATTTTAGCAACTTTAGTTTGATTTAGGTAGTTTTCTTCCTGTAGAAGCATGAAACAAATATTATAATCTGCTATTATAGTTGTGTGATTATTGTATGATTCATGCCGCTATTAAGATAAGGGCAACTTGAAAATATTGATTTTGATTATAACAGCACACATAAAAAGACTTATCATATATGCAGACTATGCAAAGTGACCTGATAACATTATTATATTATACAAAGCATCTGTTGGTTGCTAGAAAATATTACAACTATAGACACCTTCATCCATTTGTTTCTATTAAGTGAGATAAACTATGAAAATTAATTTATTCAAGAAATTTTCTGTTTACTTTTAAAAGCGTTTAAAATATTTTTACGATATTGGATGAAGGGAGTTTTTTGTTACAGTTTTTGGTATTATATAACGCAAAATTTGACATTTTATGAGACAATTATATACAGTAATAGTAATTTATGTACAAAAAAATTATGTACTTCAAAAATCATTATAAAATTTCAGTTGACATATTTTTGAAGAAAACCAATTTTCTTTTATCTTTTGTAACATAATCAAATTTGGTAAGGTAACTTGATCTAAATCATAATATTTAAAATAAATGTAAAATAACTCCAGATTGGGCGTTCCAATACAAATTTACATTAGATTAATTTGAAAGGTATTATTAATTCACTTCTTATATTATTGTAAATTATGTGGTGTATAAGTTCTTCGACACTGTGTGATAATATCGAATCATACAAGGACGCCATTCTATTTGAATTCAATCGGTTCGTGTAGTCGGTTTGGAATAGAATACGGTTTGTATGTGTTGCATAGTAAATACGTTATTTCGCAACCAATACAATACAATTCAATACGAGGAACTCTCAAGTAAGGGTTTATTTAGATGAGTTACTATAATGGTTGCAGAATTTTTCTCGATAGCGTGACCAAAATTTAAACCTTTTGCAGAAAATGAAAATAGTACGTCTTCAATCATATTGATTAGTTATGTTGTTCAAGAAATCACTCAATAGTATCAATTTCAAACTGTGACTAGGTAGGTTGGCTACCAATGATACTGTGATGATTCTGCCTTGTAATACCATATGTACCACCGGTGATCAACTTTCTTTGTTTATTTCTGAACAATATGTATCACCCGTGATACCGTGCTGAGTGTAGTTTAAATGACCTTTAATATTGTTGGTATATAAAATCGGACAAACACAGTATGTCGGTGGAATGTAAGTGAACCTTATAGCATTTCGGACAAGTGGGCATCACGGGTGATTCATCTGAGTCAAGTTACAAAAGAAATAGTAAAATAGCAAGATCTGACGGAAAAAGTTTCTATTATTAAAACAATCGCGCATTGTTTGCTGAATATTTTATTATAAAAAGTTACAGAAAAAAATAGGTACATATTTTTTAACAGATAAAAATATTATAGTGTCTTTTTTGAAAACATTCTAAACATAGCGCCGGAGCATTTGAACAACTATTACAAATAGTAGAAACAAACAAACAACAAATAGTAGTTTAGCCTTTTTTGCTGGTACTTTAGACTTTTTGTGAATTTCGTACTCTTGCTGGTAACAACCAACACATTGTCTTCTCTTCTTTCGATTATCGTTTCTGGTTCATTCATATACCATATGAATCTCCGGTGATCACAAGCAAATCCCTCCTATTCCGGTATCATATTTAAGTCGTCCAGAGCTACACCTATGAATCGAAGAATAAATTTATAGCCACAATGTGATTGGTACCAGACAGAAGTCTATGCAAATTTTTGCCGGTATAACAGCGACTGAAGCTCGTGGATCACTGGTGATTCATATGGCAGCCAACCTGTTAAACTTAAATTTTTTTATTTTTTAAAATACAATCTATTACATACAAACAAGTAACTCGAGGCCCTATTTTCTAAATGGTAAGTCAAGAGGAATTCCAATGGTTAATCTATTTAGTTGTGTGGAGTAGTCCAATAAATTTACTACTAACTGGTGGATTGTTTTCCAGTCGTTTAAAATATTTATCACTGCTTTTAACAATCATTTGCTTCACTGTTTCGATCTTCATGTCCCTGTAAATATCTGCATTTGCTGATGGCATGAAGAACCTTAGATTGAAATCGCTCTAGTATTGCTATGTTGTTATCTGCTGCAGTTTACCACAGTTCAATCCCATATGCCCAGATGGGCCGGATGATTGATTTATTCACTAATTTTTTGTTAGATAATGATAAGGTGTATTTACGGTCGAGTAACCAGTGGTAGTGTTTTTTTTAAATTTTATTCCTATTTGCGTCCTCTTCATCCAGATTTGTGTCCTCAAGGTTAGCCTCTTGTCAATGATTAATCCAAGGTATTTTACAGTATGTATCCATTTTTTGAATGTTCTTGTTATGCATTAGGATATTCCGTGTTTCTTTGTCATCATCATCATCACTGGCTCGACGACCCTTTTTGGGTCTTGACCTGTTCCAGGATTCTTCTCCATTCTGATCTGTTTTGTGCTTTTTTTCTCCAGTGTTTTATTTTTAAGGTTGTTATATCATTTTCTATTTGTTCTAAGTATCTCAGTTTCGGTCTTCCTCTTGTTCTTTTTCCTACTGGCATCTGTTTGAATATTTTGTTTGGTATTTCGCCTTCATCAATTCTTTCTACATGTCCTATCCAACGCAGCCGTCCTATTTTAATGAATGTTATAATATCCGGATCCTGGTATATTTTGTATAGTTCAGAGTTGTATCTTCTTCGCCATATTCCGTTTTCTTTTGTGCCCTTATATATGTGTCGCAAGATTTTTCTTTCGAAGGTGGCTAACAACGTTTCCTCTCTTTTAGTGAGTGTCCAGGTTTCTGAGCCATATGTGAGTACCGGTCTTATTGGGGTTTTATATATTTGGCATTTTGTTTTTCTTGCGACGGTAAGTGATCTTGCTTCATTGATCTTTATCTTCCATTTCTTAGCCAATATTTTAATTAAATGTATGGTTTGTTGTAATATTTCAGCTACTTGTATGGGATCTGGGTTTTTGACCAGAATTGCAGTGTCATCTGCGTATGTTGCGATCAGCTGTCAACATTGTGTAGAGAATTGGTCTCAAGACACAGCCTTGCGGGACCCTGCATTTCTGTTGTGCAAACTTCACACACAAAGAAAAGATTTGATTTCACGTTTAGGGCTTCCTACTGAGGCGCTCTGATTAGTCCTAAAAAGGACGAAATATGTATAAGTGAATTGTAGAAGCACTATAATTGAAATCAAATCTTAACTGTCTTTTCTATATCTTTATTTACTCGTATTTTAAGTACTAAAAGCCAGTTCATGAAAGGTTCTTAGATAAATGGATCGATATGACGTGTAATGCCATATTAGATTCCCCATGTCGCTTTATTCATCGTCTGTTTGCTTTGAAACTCGTAGAAAGCACAGGTTTGAGTGAGAATCTGAATTTTGGTTTCGAACAAGTCGAAATCTTCGGATATTTACTTTTTGCTTTATATTTAGATGTCACTGTATGCGTCTTAGGAAGTTATTTCATTATGACTTCCTTAGACAGAAAAGATTTGATTTCACGTTTAGGGCTTAATACTGAGGCGCTCTGATGAGTCCTAAAAACGACGGAATACGTATAAGGTAAATGTTTGAAAACAGGGCTAATTCGGGTTTTAAGGCCCATAGGACATTCTGTTTTTTAATTGGTGTAAAATTGCCAAGATAGCCGATAATAAAAAATGGTAACTTCCTACATGTTATTGAATTAAAGTTGAATACAATATTTGTGATATTGTCGTTATTCTGTATTCTGTATTTTTTAGAAAAATTATTAATAATTCTCAAAAAATAAACTTTCGAAGCTATTTTTGGAATAATTCAGTAACAAATTAACAAAAATAACTTAACAAACCCTCATTTTAAAGAACTTTCTATGCTCTTTCAGTAAAGTTGTGTCAATTTTTCATATAATTTACGGGTCTTTACATTTAGTGTTTAAAATCAAATAGCAGTCTTACATTGTATACTCTCCAATAATAAAGTCTCTTAGTAAGTTTAATTGTAGGGATGTTTACGAAATTAATAGCCTAATTAAAAAAAAATACTTACCAAATAGTTTTAAGACCTTTTACTCATCTTATTAATTTAATTCTATCAACTGGAGTTCTTCCGGAAGTACTAAAATACTCAAAATTACTACCTATCTACAAAAAAGGTGACTCCTCAAAAAGTGACGATTACAGATCCAAAAGCATTGTTTCTACTTTTTTGAAAGTGATTGAAAAGGTTGTCAAACAACAATTTTATTCCTATTTTGAGTAAAATAATTACCTTAACAACAATATGGATTCAGAAGTGCTCGTTCTACTACGGACGCGATATCCAATGTTGTGAGCGAGGTTATTGAGAGGCTTAAACGCGGCAATCGCATAGCAACTTCTCTTTACGACTTGTCGTAGGCTTCTGACTGCGTTTCACATGACATTTTGCTCCACAAATTAAATTACTATGGAATCAGAGGTATCTCTCTTAAGCTTATAACTTCTTATCTATGTGGCAGACACCAGGCGGTAGTGTCTAAAGATCATCTCTCCGATTTTCTATCCGTAAAACATGGAGTCCCACAAGGTTCGGTCTTAGGACCCTTTTTGCTTATTATTTATGTCAACGATTTGAATAAATTTATATCTCCGTACAAATCCGCACAATTTGAAGATGATCGTCATACGTTATATCAGGAAAAAATAATGATGATTTAAAAAGTCTTATGAGGAAGTTTCTACTAAATGGTTTGCTGCAAACAAACTAAAACTTAAATCCGATAAAACTCAAAATGTGATTATATCTGCAAGTAATTTACATAATGATCCAGATAACAAAGAGACTGTTAAAAACTATTCGGAATAACCATAGATAAACGACTGAACTGGTCGGCTCATATCTCACAACTAAAGAAGCTACCAAGTTTAAATTCATTATTTCTTATTCGCCAACTAGCAAGGGTTGTTAATTTTGAAACATTAAAAATGGCATATTTTTCTTTATTCCACTCTCACCTAAACTATGAATTAATCATATGGGGCAATTCAAAAAATGCACTTAAAATTTTTAGAATGCAAAAGAAAACTATCAGGATTTTAGCAGAGGTTAGTTATCTAGAACACTGCTGATCTTTCTTTATCAAATTCAAAATTATACCGCTACCTACTCTGTTGATATTTCAAGTTCTGACTGAAATTCACAGAAAACGGGCCCATTTATTAAACCAGTCTGCTGTTGACGTTCACAATACTTACGAACAAATCGCTGTAGTACGTCTTTCAGATAAAAGTTGTCTTAATTATAACTTACAATGTTTTACCACAAAGTATTAAACAGCTAAGCTGTAATAGTTTCGAAAAAGGTTTAAAAAATATCTTCTGAAACATTGCTTTTACTGCTAAGAAAAATATATGACTCATTGCCATAAATCATTTTCTGTTTAATATGTGTTCTTATTTGTCATATATTTAAGTTCATTTTATATTCCTTTTCTTATATACTATGTAGTTTTTTTACTTGCTACAAACAATATTTGTATTTGTAAGTAGTTATATAAAACAATTAACTCTAAACTCAAAACCCTTGTTTATAAGTAAAAAATGACGTTTAACCTTTTGCATATTTTTATATTTGCATATTGTTATAATCAAAATCTCGTATATAAAAAGCAGTTGTTGTATACCTGTATCAACGAGTGTCTAATGGCCAGCCATTTCACCAATGTGCTTTTGGAGAAAACTTTAAAAATAATAAGAGTCAAACTAGAGAAGGATGATACATTGAAAAAAAAACCAAACTGAATTTATCAGCTATAATGAAGCTACTAATACTATGCACAGGCAACACTTACTCTCAAGTAGATAATGACTTTTAAAAACAAGATTTTGGATTAGCCATGGGTTCTTCATTACCTCCATTATTAGCAGATATTTTCATGGAAGAATTCGAGCAATGCATTGTGCATAAGCATGATAAAAAACCCACAGTATGGTGGAGATATGTAGAGATGTATGTGGAGATGACCAGAAACATTGAATACATTTCTGATGGACATCAACTGTATAGAAGAATCAGTCAAATTCGCTATGAAAAAAGTAAACAAAAACTCACTTCCTTTTCTGGATGTGTTAATCACAAAAGAGGATACAGGATTTTCAACGAAAGTTTACAGACAACCAACCCACAACAGATATGTAAATTACCGCTCAAACCGCAATATAACTATCAAAAAGGGAATTATCAAATCATTGTGTGATAGAGCCCAAAACACCTGCTCTAATGAAAATGATTATCCATTGTCATTTATAAACAAGGAATTTCACAAGATTTAAGAAAGGACACAACATAACAGCATAAGTAATCCAGGAAACAATTTTACTGCCATTTCAATTGATTGTTATATTTATTACCCCCTTTACATGTAGCTCACTTCCTCGTGAGTGAGCAGGGAAGTTAGCAACTTGAGTATGTAAATACGCCGCTCGCATTGCCGTTACTCATGCCACTGCCGCTGTCTTGACAAGGAAAGAGAGAGGACATAACGTTTATTTAATAAACCTTCGAAAAGTGAAGTCAGTTTCGATGTGACCGCCATGTTTTGTGACTGTAAGTCACCCATTACTACCTCTCGTAGGGTTACCAGGTCTACTGATTTTTCAGTAGATTAACTGATTTCAACTTCAATTTACTGATTTACTGAAACACCATATAGATCTACTAAAAAATATATAATGATAAATTCATGTTCAAAAAGTGATCATTATGTCAGTGTTCAATTATACATTAAAAAAAATATATTTATTCATATATCCATCTCCATTCCATCCATTCTCAATCAACTGAAGAAATAAAATATGACCTGGCAACTTTTTTGGTGCCGGTTGACGCCAATTTAGGCTCCAGTCAATTCCATACGATTACGCGTCCCCTCTCTTTCCTTGTCTATGGCCGCTGTCGTACGATCCCTTCGTTGGCGGTTTTTTAACGGAAATCAAAGGACTTGCAGTGCGAGTGACAGTGACTGTTTACATGCTGCTCGCTATCTTGTCGGTGCACGGACTTATTTGTTTATTATTTGGTAAATTTTTCGTTAACTATGGTTGAGTGGAACAATGACCAAGTGCTGAAGTTTTTAGAGCTATATGCTAGTGAGAGATTATTGTGGAATTCTTCACATAAAGACCACAAAAAAAGCACAATGTACCCAATGCGCTTTGTCCTTTAAATTTATATTGGGTCCTTTAAAACGATATTAATTGCTTTTTAAACTTCCGGCACAATCAGCGAAATTGCTGGTGATGATACTTGCAATAAATAATGCAAACTTTCGTCTGGCCCCAGTGGTGAAATATCGTAATATTATTGGCACGCGTATATTTGGTGGTATTGTAATTCTTACTTTAGTCTGTTTTTTTTTATCATGGGCTCAATTTTCTGAAGCAAAAATTCAAAATCTATGCGTGACATTCTGCAAACGTTAAAAAATTCTCCGGATTCCTCACAAGTCAGTTTATTGAAAAAGTTTGTCATATTTCCTCTGTAAAAAAAATGTTTGAAGCCATTTTCAGATTATTATCCAAATTAAAGACTTTTTCGGGCGGGAAGAAGATTTGCAACTTGAGATATGCAGATGATACTACTATCCTCGCTAGTTCTGAAGCTGAATTGATTCACCTGCTACAACGGATAGAAGACGTAAGCTTAACGATGGGCCTTAAAATAAACAGAGATAAAACTAGAATCATGATAATTGACAGAGCTAACAACAATCAAAATCATCTGGTCATGATAAACAATATCGCTGTTGTAGATAAATTTGTGTATCTGGGCTCATTAATAACCAAAAAAGGAGGCTGTACTGAAGAAATAAAGCGGCGGTCAGCAATCGCAAAAAGCGCTATGGCAAAATTAACAAAAATTTGGAAAATCCATGAAATAACTACCGATACAAAAATGAGACTAGTAAGAAGTCTAGTTTTTCCAGTTTTTACTTATGCATCGGAATGCTGGACCCTTACTGAGAAAGACAAAAAGAACATAGATGTATTTGAGATGTACTGCTGGAGACGAATGCTGAGAATACCATGGGTGGCCCGAAGAACAAATGAATCCATACTGGACCAGCTAAACATAAAGAAAAGACTAAGAACACAAATATCAGAACAAATAATAAGCTATTTTGGACATGTGCTTCGAAGAAATGGTCTTGAAAAACTTACCATCCAGGGAAAAGTAGAAGGCAAAAGAAATAGAGGTAGATCTCCCACACGATACACGGACCATATTGTTGCTACCATTGGCGCTCCATTGTCAGAATGTGCTAGAATGGCAGAAGATAGAAAAACGTGGAGGAACATTGGGAAATTTAGCTAATAGCTTCATGATATCACGATACCTGCATCAGGTTAACGACTAAGAAGAAGAAGAAGAAAGACTTTTTCGGCATCGACGTTTGTTTTCTATCTCATTTGTTTTTAAAACGTTAAGAAATTTTTGGAAAATTAAAACACAGAGCTGTCGTCACTGTAATTTCCATGTCCTCCATTGCTGATGGTACACTCATACAGCATTGTGGTAGCTGTATGTAAACAGTAATTTGCCTTAAATGCTGCCGTGGAATTATTTCGGCCAGGACAGTGGGCAACGCGAGTAGCAGCAGCAATGGCTGCATGTAAAGTGGGTATATAACGATTGCTAGTTGCTGCAGTTGTATCCAAAAGTGCCAACGTGCATATTATTTATTTACAGAGGCTGATCTAAAACTATCATTTTGTCAAATATGTCACACGAAGTATTTTAAAAATAATTTAAAAAACTAAAATATGTAGGTATATCACTGAACATAACATTATCAGTGAAGTACTATTGTTAAAAATATAGATTGTCCAACTTTAGTTCATTTACTATGTAACAAAGCTGTTGATAATCATTTTTTATTTAACAAACAATTTGTCAGTTTCAATAATCTCATCACGTATTTGATATTTTTTTCAGCTCCAAAATATTTTTGTTATTACTCAATTAGAACCTTTCTCTCAACAAACTTTAATCGGTTACACTATTCATTGTTGCTTGTTATATAAAAATAGCTTAATAAAGTGGTTTGCCGGTCTAAAGTAAAAAGAATTAGACAGCAGATGTTACGGCGCCATGCCTGTTTCGTCATAGGCACGTTGCTATCACAAGACACACATTAAGTTCATTTTCTGGGTATAAGATCACATGTTTTCGGTAAATAGAAAGTGTGTGTATGTTTTGGATAATTCAAGCAGTGTCTACCAGCCGTCTAGACGTGCGCGACAAATATTGAACTTATCGATTGCTTATGATACACTCATGGACAAAAATATCGAATATTTTGGAATTTTCCAATTTCTTTTTTGTAGTCACTATTATTTCAAAATAATTTTAGATTACTGATAATACTCATATAGTAGGCTGATGTATTCAACTGGTTTGAAATATTTTGATGTTTATTTTGACGTTTATTCAGTGGTTAGTGTCATTCGTACATTTTATCAAAAAAATCCTTCTTCACGTAAAGGAAAAATTATACTAATTCGGTTATTTTTAGTTTAATTTATTAAGTTTAATTAAATATTGTTTTGATTTAACTAAGTTTAAAACAAGTATCCCACCAATTCGGCACTGCGATGAAGTCCAAAAAAGATACCGCGAAACAGGAAATTTTGTACGAAGGCCTGGTCAAGTGGTCAAGGACGCTCAAGGTGCACAACCGCAATTAATGACTGTTTTTTGGTTCTTAATTCTACACTAAATCGTTCATTGACATCGATGCACCTCAGAAATGAGCTATTAAATGTTAGACAAGTTAATGTGAGTTTACAAGCAGTTAGACGAAGATCAAAAGAAGCAAACTTAAAGCCCGGACGCCCCGCCAAAGTTCCACGTCTTCTCCAAAATCATAAAGCTCGTCGTTTGGAATTTGCAAGAACACATATTTAGCGGAATATCGACAACTGGAAAAACGTTCTTTTCACTGATGAGACCAGAATCCTATTATGGAAGCCAGATGGTCGAAACTACGTCTACAGAAGAGTTGGAGAACGATTCGCCAGCTGCAGTCTCGCCCAGACCGTTAGTTTTGGAGTTGATGGCATAATTCTTTGGGAAGGTATTAGTTAGGAGGTACGTACCGCACTTGTGGAAGTGATTGGACGGATGACTGGTGATTCTTACGTTTGAAACATCCTGCAAGATCATGTTTTGTCATATGTTGGTTACTGGAATGGAAACAGGCTCGTTTAAAGAATTAAAGGCGGAAGGACCACCAGCCCAGGGGCTGGAATGAAAAACAGATTAAACACTAACTTATCTTTAATGCTAAGATTAAATAGTAATTTCTGATAACCGTCCGAAAACACTGTGATATGGGATATCTCACTACACTTTTCACTGAGGCTATTTTCACTATTATATATAATTACAAAAAGAATTGCTTAGCGGAATGTCGTTTCTATGTTTAAAGCGAACTACTGGCAACACTGCTGGTTTGAATAGATTAACTGTTCATATGGAAAACTATAATTGCGGATTTAGAAAACACTGGTTACTATAAATGATTTAGTTGATAATTTCTATGAATGCGATGCGAGTGTAACTACTTAGTTACAAATACATATGATATATTGTCGAAGAGAGTATTTGCGAGCTATATATAGCGAGTTTAGCTTACGAAATTTTGCGACCGACTTTGGTAATAGCTTGTTATGAACTGACTGGTAATATCCAAATTATGTAGGCAGGTAGTGCAGGGCTCGTACCCCTAAAAGTACCGTTAAATATCTTTCTTTATTCCTTCTAAGAATTTCAATATCGTCATGGTTAAACATTAATATCAAGTGGAATGGAATTTCACCAGTTACATTGGATATGTTGGTTACATTGGATATGAAAGATTCACGTTAATGTACGATAATGCTCAACCACATGCCTCTGCCATATAGTGAGTAATTATCTTGATGAGTTCCAAATTCGAAGATTGGGTTGCCCACTGTCTAGCCCGGATTTAAATCCAATAGAGCACATGTGGGATCACCTAAAACGCAGGATACGACAAAGAAATCCCGTTCCAAATACGATAGAGCAGCTTCGGCTTGCTGCACAGGATGAATGAAATGCAATTTCCCAAGAATAGGTCCAAAATTTACTTGCAAGCATGCTAAGAAAGATGCAAGCAGTAATAAGAGCTAGAGGGGGAATACTCGTTACTGATCATGCACTTCTTTCAGTTTAAACCAGTTGTTTAAGCAATTTAAATTATCATTTAAGTTTAGAGTAAAATTTGAAATACATATTTTAATTGTTTAAAAAATATATACACAAAAATCTTTCCACGTTATACTTATCACAAAAAAATATTGTGGTTTGTCAAGTTAAAAATGCAGCTCTGTACAATTGACATTTCATGGCTAGGCGTCATGAAAAGTTCGTTAGCATTGATAGACAGTTTATTCTTAATTTGCATGATACGATTGATTAGAGCTTAGACAAGGAAAGAGAGACTTAGGATATTTTTAGAGGTTAGATATATTTGTTATATCTAACCAACGATATTCAACATATTTTAAATGGCAACTAATAGAATATTTGTATGTAAATAAACAATCTGAATATAAGAACTGTACATCATGCTATATTATCAATATTAAAGTGTATATCTAGCATTTTTTTGAGTTCTTATTTCGTGAATGAGGGAAGCGGTTTCTTTTGTATTTCTTTTTATCATATAATGGCAACTGTTTGTTTCTTTTATTTAAGTTTCATGTGCTATATATCTATATGTATATCTTCACGTTTTACATAGGTGGCTTCTAATAGTTTGGCCACATAAATGGTTTTTCTAGGTAAAACTTCTTTCGCATAAGATTTATGTGATTCATTTGACGTCATTTTCTTTGAGTTCATACTCGAATGTTGCCCCTATTCTTTGTTCTTACTATTAACTCTTCATTTTTAGTACTTTATAAGTTTAAGGATACGCAGGGAGCCGTAAGGAGCAAGTTTATGTATCAATACTAATTGTAATCTTATAAATTGCGCGAATAAATTGGTATAACAGTAGCAGCAATATATTATACTTAAATGCTAAGAAATTCTACTAATATTCCGCAAGGGTTTTCCAGTTCCGCATGAACGAAAATAGTACTATGGAATTCACAGTTTTTGCAAATGAAATAAATAACGGTCTTTTTCTTATAATTACCGAGGTAGTCAGTGTAATTGTCAGGAAATGTTGATATACGACAGTAAACTTTAATAAAATTACACTTTACAATTATATGTACATAAATATATGCGCAAGTGTACAGTACCTGGTCAAATTATTAGGCCAAGCAAGGAAAAATTTACTATAGGTATGAAGTTATTTCTCTCGTGATTATGAATATATTTGAAAAAAATTACTGTTTTGTTCTTTTTTGCGAATATTAACTCTTAGGTAATTAAACTGTACTAAAAAAGTTAACAAAAAACTTTTATTTATTAAAAAAGTATAATTTTTACAAAGTAGGGATAAATTTAATATTAACTAGTAACTCCTTTTTATTAGTAATGTTTTTTTTCGCAATCTTCCTTTTCAGTAGTTCCCACCCATTCTCAATAGCGTTCATATCAGGCGTGTTGTCTGGCCAGTCAAGAACTTTAATTATTTTGTTTTAAATAAGTTAAAATACTCTTAGCCGTGTGCCAAGCATTCCTGCAGCTGTGGAAAAAGTCTCGTCTCGAGTACTTTCCGGTATTGTCTCATCGTGTTTTTCACCACGTAGAAACGGCCTGTATCTTTGCCGGATACAAACCAGACCATGAGTGACGGTGGGTATTTGATGGTGGGCACAATGCAGTCGGGCTTGTATTTCTCGTTGGGACGTCTTCGAACAAACTTCGTTTTAAAGTGATATAAGGTTGAATGCTCGAATAAATGAATTTTAATCAAATAAAAGGCAGATATCGAGCACAGTTTTTATTAAATCTTGCCCAAGTACTTTCGCTCCTAGAGCATCTTCAGGGGCATTTCGTCAAAATTAGGCTATCCAACAAAACTTCGTTTCTTCTGTCAAAACTTGAGAAACGGATTCGTCCGAGAAGCAGACCTGAAATCAACAAAATTTTTAGAAATGCTCATGTTTTTTTAGTTTTTAATATTGATATTCAAGCAAAACAACACAAATATACCTTTTTCTAGTCTTCCACTGTCCAGTTTTTGTATTTTTGTGCCCGTTCGAAACGTTTCTTTATCATAGCCGGAATAAGCCTTGGCTTTCGGCTATGATATGGTAGCTGGTGTCCTAGCTACCAGTTTGTTTTCGATAAGTTTCCGACGAACTGTTCTTTCTGAAACACAAATTTCTTCATCTCTTATCTCCTGGGTAAGCATTCGCAGTGGTTTCTTCCTGTTTACTAGGCAAATATCTCTTATTTTGCGATCAGTCCTAGGAGTAGTCATACGATGTCTTCCGCTGTGGTCCTTACGCTTTGGATTCAAACTGACGCAATTTTCTGTTTTATATTCCTTACAGAACTTCTTGATACTCCTACCATTGCTGCTATTTCATTTTGAGACATTTGTCCAGCTTTTAGGAGTCCAAATACCTGGCCTACTCGTTTTCTTGACAGATCAGCTTCGTTTTTCCCCATCTATAAATGTATAATACCCTTAATTATACCAATAACTTCACTGCATATGTTATAATCTAAAAACTAATAATAAAAAAGGATAAATCACTCACCTGTGCAATAAAATTTCAGGTCAAAACCGTTTAGAATTCAAATGTTCACAGACAGTATTTGAGGTTATAAAATGCACACTAGGTGACAGGACGCAATGCTGTCTAGAAATGGCGGATAGGGCGGTGTTGCCAACGTTAAAATAGTACAATAATGCTACCATTATTAAATGTTGCTATGCGAAAAAATAATATCATTCATATTGATAAAAATTATTAATTTTAAAAAATGCAAATTTTTAATGCTTGGCCTAATAATTTGGCCAGGTACCTACTGCATATTACATATTTTTATGTATGTTTACAATATTACTCGCATTTTTTATTGTTCGTTTCACCGTTTTTGTATCAAATTACCGACTGCGGAGAGAAATATGTTTTCCATATCAAAATTAATCAATATCAATTGAATTAGGTATACATACGTACAAATAATAAATATTTATATGCCTAAAATGACACGCAGAAAAAAAAAATAGTTCTGACTGACTAGTTGACGAAAACACTATCTACTAATCTTGGGTCAAAATTGTGGAAGGCTTTTTTAGTAAATTTCTGCACTCTATTTGTTATACTTTAGAAAAAATTGTCGGTAAAAACTGAATATTTAACAGATAATATAATTTGGTTATATTGGTGTAAAAAAAATATAAATCAGTTGTTCTCTTTTATTGGAGCAGGTCTCTTCATCTGAAGTGTCTGTTAGATCTATAATCAGTTTTTTCTCGTCATCGTATGTGATAAGCTTCGCTCAATGATCTTATATTAAGTTTTCTATGTGCTTTACACAATGAACCCAAACTTCAAATGTTGCTTCACTTAGAGTATCGTTCCATACTATTTTGATTGTCTTATCCATGTCCATTTTCTCCAATGTGACGATAATAGTATTGTTTACAAGTTCTCCAGACCAACTCTATCGGATTGTACTGACAGTGATATGGAGGTAGTCGCAATACCTGATGCCCACGTTCTTGCATTATCCATAATAATTATAGTTGGTTCCTCCGACATTGGTATGAGCTTTTCGCATACCCATGTTTTAAAAGACTCCTTATCCATCGACTCATGATAGTCTGCACTCTTCGATTTGGTGGAAAATAATAATCCAGCATCTTTAACAAAATCAATTACTAGTTCCAACATGTAAAACAACGAAACGTTTACTACTATTTTCGTGGCCTTTTCTTATTCTCTTTATGTTGTCATTTTGCCATGTACGTTTATACGACCCTTTCAAAAATATCCAAGTTTCGACCAAAAAAAAAACAAACTGAAGTGGGTTTGGACTTAAAAATTTTTCATATAGTGTCACAAAAAGTATAAACATTTAGTAACAATATTTGTCTTTTTGCAAAGGACTCTCCTATCATTTTCAAGCTTGTATGAAAATCCAGAGTGTTTTAAAAGTCGCCACAAACGTGTATTAGAAGCGTTGTATATTTGCCTATTTTTTAGTTCCACCTTAAGTAATGGAATTATAATGTGTTGCCTATTTACTTTCATATTTTATACATTTCTAATTTCTGCTTTTACAGCATCCCTGACATCTTATTTTTTATTTTCGGTACAGTATGTAATACTCCGCTCGTTTTAATAACATTGTTTAAAAATTTCTCCTTATTGTTGTGAATTTATTTAACTGCTATGTCTTTATTTAATTTATAATATCTTTATTAAAACGTTCTTATTATATTGTTCTTATTTTAATTTATTAAAAAGCACGATAATTTATATAAGTTTATTAACCACTAATAATACATAATTTATTTTATACGAACGCTACAATTAAAATCGCGGGCGCGGGTCTTCAGATATTAACTAACTCCTTCAATGAAAGCTCCATTATTATATATATATAAATACAACTGGCCTAGAATTCAGGAGAATCCCTCTGATTTATACTAGAAGGTAAATCCGGGTCATAGTCCGACCGGTTTCTGGAAAGTTCCGTCTCAGATAAATTTCTGCCAGCTAATCGAAAGGTCTAGTAAAATCTAAAACATATAAGTGAATAAACAAGATGTTTACAGGTTTTTAATATGACTCATATTTTTACGTAACATTATTTTCAATTTTTATTCGCGTTGCAGTACAAAAACTGATATTTAAAGCTTTCATAACTTGTTGCCCAAGTGCTGCATTAAAAAAACATACGTCTGGATTTAAAATTTTCAATTGCGCCTGACAGAGATGTACTCTTAATATTTCTCGAGTATGTTTCACTTGTCTGACAAAATTGCTGAAATGAACTATATATTTAATTTCCCTCTCTTAATTTTGAGTTAATTATCAGGAATAAATAATATGTATTAAACAAATAATTTTCATTGAAGAATTAAGTACTACTCGAAAGGTTTAAACAATCTTAAAGACATAAATGCTCTCACAAGCCGTTTATTGTTTAAACCGGTCATAAATGATGCAAACTTCCAGTTTTACCTGTCTGTATCAACGCTCTTATTTTTAATTAGACACTATTTTGCACTTTGATACCTTGTCTTTTTAGAAACAATCTCTTGGAACCATGCACACACAAAGAACATGTAATGTTCTTTCAGGAATACACATCGATGTTTTATTTCTAATTACAGTGCGTAAACAAATTGTATGGCGTTTTTTTTTAAATTTCAATAAATAAGGTCAATTAACATTCTATTTGTCTCTATCCGTATGAGATGTCTGCTTCCCTAGTTACATTTCTCCATAAGTTTCTATTTTGAACCGTACCAATATGGCATTCACGGGCATGTTCTGCCTGAACGTCTTTTATCAGGTGTTCTTTGATCTTTCTCTTCTTCGCCAGGAAATTGCAACTAAGGAATTCTTCGTATCGGATGATTAGCATCTCGACCCTGAACATATCCTAATAATTGTCATCAATTTTTCTAGCACACAACGCATCATTTGTCTCTTTTAATTTCATCCATCCCGCCTTAACATCTATGACTCCGGTGTCTCCTATCTTATTTAGCGCCCACCACAGGATCTTACGAGTAACTCCATCATATGAGCGTTTGTGTCCTTTTTCTGTATTTTTCCATCATTGGTTCCACCTTGCATAAGTCTAAACTGATTTTCGGATATTTTGGTTTCTTCGCGTATTTGTCTATAAATCACTTTGTTCCATATTTTCATGGTGTGATTAAGTAGTTTTATGGACATGTAGTTTGTGCATTGTTGAACATCTCCTTTGTTTGTAACAGGTACTAATATACTCATCCATTCGTCGGGCATTTGTTCCACTTCCATAATTCGATTAAACAAAACTGTTACCACTTGTTCCTGTTTCTCATAAGGCTATCTGCTTTACCTTTCCAACCGCAAAGCAACTACTTTATGTATCTTTATTTTTGGAAGTACTTGTGCAACTTCCTCGTTTATTAGTTTGGTTAACAAAATTTTATTATTGTAGTAATCTCTTTGATCTGATTAAAATCTTTTGTTTTCTTTGCTTTATGTTCGTTTCACTCTTTCTGGTATCTAGTTGGTCGTAGTTGTACAGATTTTATACGCTTAATGAGGAAATGTTTGTTGATATCAATAAGTAAAAAATTCAAATTTATCATATTCAACAAATACCTAGTCATTTTTTATGGTAGCTACAAGTACTTATCTTGAGATAACTAAAGAAACAACACTTCAAAAAATTTATCTTAAAATAACACAAAAGAGCAATCAAACATTGACTTGAAAATGTTTCTAAATTTTTGTCATGCTAAACTTATTTCAAACTGAGCTTAACAATAGATAAGATTTATCGTCATCATTAAATCATAATTAACTCCAAAAGTGTTTTAGGTATAGGCAACCCATTACTATTTGAAAGACAATTAATTTTTTATTTTGTGATTAATTTTTATTTTTGGAAGGTTTAAAAAAAGCAAAGGAAATTTATGGACGAAGGTTAAAAGTGTATAAGGACTCTTCGGCTTTAATTACTACAGTGGAAAGATGGGTTGCTAAATTTAAATGTGGTCGTACAAGCCTAGAAGACGATCCACGTCAAGTATGTCCAAAAACAGCAACAACACCAGAAATCGTAGAAATAATACAGAATATCGTATTGGAAAATCCTCGAGTGACTGAAAGAGATTTAGTAGAAGCTCTAGACATCTCATTGGGCAGTGTAAGCAATATTTTGACTGAAGTATTACTTACTTACTCCGTGGCGTTACAACCCTTCGTGGTTTTTAGCCGACTAGACAACATGTCTCCACTGTTTTCTGTCTTGGGAAACCTCCATCCAATTCTCCACGCCCATAGTGCTTAGGTCTCCTGATATATTATCTCTCCACCGGAGACGAGGGCGTCCGCGTGGTCTCCTTCCAGTTGGGACTTCCTTCCACACCAGTCTTACTGTTCGTTCGTCAGAATGTCTTCTGAGGTGTCCTGCCCATTGGAGTCTTCTGGACTTTATTTCTTTTATGATGTTGGCGTCTGGGTAAAGTTCTTCAAGCTCTTTGTTAGTTCTTATCCTATATTGTCCTGATGCTTCATCCAGCACAGGGCCAAAGATCTTCCTTAGGATTTTTCCTTCCCAAACACATAGTCTCTCTTCGTTTGCCTTTGTTATCGTCCACGTTTCGCTTCCATACATCACAACGGTCGTATGATTGTTTTATAGACCTGTATCTTCATACGTCTTGTTAGTTGTTTCGATTTTATAAGGTTTTGGAGTGCAAAAAGACATCTGTTGCCGGCCTGGATCCTGTTGTTTATTTCTTGTGATCCGTTATTGTTGTTCCAAGATACTTGAATTCTCTAACGCGCTCAAAGTTAAAGTTATCGATGGTGATGTTTTGACCGATTCTGTCTTTGCTTTGGTTATTGCGACTCATATACATATATTTTGTCTTGTTTTCATTGATTTGGAGCCCCATCTTCTCTGCTTCCTTCTCGAACCTCACGAAAGTCTCCTTCATCCTTAATCGTGTGTGTCCTATTAGATCGATATCGTCTGCAAATGCCAGTAGTAAGTTTGGTCCTTCTCGATGAAATACTGTATTCGGGTTTTCGATTTTCGACTGAAGTATAGGGTTTT
This sequence comes from Diabrotica undecimpunctata, assembly GCF_040954645.1. Taxonomy (NCBI): domain Eukaryota; kingdom Metazoa; phylum Arthropoda; class Insecta; order Coleoptera; family Chrysomelidae; genus Diabrotica; species Diabrotica undecimpunctata. Next base: position 173,939,542 of record NC_092803.1, on the reverse strand, counting down.
AAAAAGCTGTGTTTAGAATGGGTGCCACATTCGCTAACAATGGAACAAAGACACATTCGAATACGACTTTCTCACCAACATCTAGAGTTATTTCGAAAGGATAAAAAGGATTTTGTGCGTCGATTCATCACTATGAATGAGACTCGTGTCTATCACCGGGATCCTGAATCAAAACAAGAGGCTAGAAGGTGGTATGAACCTAGTTCGTGTCTAGAAATCGACCAAGAAAGTGTTAGCATCAGTTTTTCGGAATTTTGTTTGTGGATTACTTGCAAACGTAAAACAATAAGTTTTACAATAGTGAGTATTATTGTTAACCTTTTAAACTAGTTAAATGAAAAAAATCGTGAAAAAATACCAGGTTTGCAGAAGAACAAAATCCTTTTTCACCAGGACAATGCACCGTGTCATATGAACATTTTGACAATGGCCAAAATCCATGAATTTGGAGGAATTGTTGGAGCATCCACCGTATTTACCAGATTTCGCCCCTAGCGACCATCTGTTTCCACACCTAAAAAAAAAATCATGCGTGGAAAGCGTGTTTCATCAAATGATGAGCTCATATCAGCTGTGGAAGCGTATTTTACAGCCCTTCCAGATTCTCACTTCAGAGATGGAATTAATAAATTGGAATCACGTTGAAACAAGTATATTGATGTTAAGAGAGACTATACGGAATAATAAAGTGTATTTCAAAACCTAAAATTGTGTTTTTCTAATCGAATCGCAAAACTTATTGGACAGCTTATGTTGAGTTATCCTTGTCAGTCTTTTTGTTACATTAACCGATATAGATTGTTCGAATTTATCGATATGTCTTTATTATTCAATTGAATGTGATATAGAACTTCTTAATTGTCGTTATTAAAGTCGTTAAGACATATTGGTTTAAGATTTGTTTTGCATCTATAAATAAAATGTATGTTTCCCAGTTCACCAATATTTATTTTGTGTTTATCTTCAAAGTCTATAAATTAATTTTCTTTTATTTTCTCGCAGATCACTTATAACCCGTAGGTGATCTAAGGCATAATTTTTTTAAAAGTTTATATCTGTATGATGTTTAATATTACAGAATAACTTGAGTCAAGATCTAATTAAAATTAGCATTTACATTACCTTTATGATTTAACGGAAAAATAATGTATTGTCGTTTCTTTAGCAATTACGTTTTTCTAATATATTCATTGTTAACCAATTATATTAATTTATAGTAAATTGCACATAATATGATTATAATTACTTCATTATTTATTCATTACTATTTACATCCATAAATTATATCAAGATATTTTTGGATTTATACGCACAATAGCTTATCTAATCTTCACAAATTCCTCCTCTCACACCAATTGCTTCTAAGTTTATAAAGTTTTATGTCTCGTATTTTTGTACATTTCCCCTTTTATATTCGTTATTATAAAGGATGGGGGAAAATATCTCCTTTCTGTGATGTTTCGATCTAATTATATTTGTGGCGAATCCATTACACTAATCCAACTGGGGGTAGGTTGACATTTACTCCAAAAGAAAGACATATGGTACTTTTCTATTTTATTACAAACTCAAAGTGTTTACAATTAACATGGGTCGCGGTTGCGCCTTACTACGACGGTCAGCAATAGTACTCACTGGGTTGAAATGTATTGTACTTTGTATTTACATTCGTCGCTTTTAAATATGCGGCTGACTAGGCGGATTATAATAAATATTTAACATTTCTCACTTACTTGATTATCAATTTTTTTTAACAGTATCACGTTCGTAATTGTCCCAATTTCAATTCGAACGCATGTAGAACAATTTGCTTTGAATTGATTAAGATTTATTAGATTTTGTTTCCCTTACCATACATATAAAATTCAAGCTGAAACTAATCCCAACTTTATTTATTCAACTAGTGAAAAGAATCATTATAGTCTGTTTATGTTCCAATCCAATAAAAACATTACAAAGAAGTCATACTTTTATCACAAAAGCATCAATAATCTATATTAAAGAGTACTGACAAAGATCTTAGAATTATCTTCTTCTTCTTACGATGCCTATCCGTTCCGGATGTTGGCGATCAACAAGTCTATCCTAACTTTGCTTGCTGCTATTCTGAATAGTCCGGTTGTCGATGTATTAAACCACTTTCTCAGGTTTTGAAGCCAATATATTCTTCTTCTCCCTGGTCCTCTCTTTCCAAATACCTTGCCCTGAAGAATGAGTTGCAACAAGCCGTATCTCTGTTCATTCCTCATAACATGGCCAAGATATTCTAGTTTGCGCTCTTTGATGGTGTTAATAATCTCGCATTCCTTGCCTATTCTACGTAGGACCTCAACATTAGTCACACGATCCACCCATGAAATTCTTAAAATACGTCTGTAACACCACATCTCGAATGCCTCGAGTTTTCTTAAAGAAGCTTCGAAAAGTGTCCAGGCCTCTACTCCGTATAATAACGTAGAAAATACATAGCATCTAGAGAGAGATTTTGGTAGCAAGTGGTAAATCGTGACTTCTGAAAAGAGACTTCATCATTATGAACGCCGATCTCGCTTTTCCTATGCGTTGTTTTATTTCACTGGAGTGATCCCATTGGCTGTTAATGTTGGTACCAAGGTATGTGTAGCTGTCCACTCTGTCAATTGGATGTTGGTTAACCAAAAGCTGTGTATTTAATATTTCGCGCTTACTGATTACCATGTACTTTGTTTTCTTTGTATTAAGATCAAGTCCGTGTTCTCTACTTATGAGCATGTAGACTTAGAATTATGAGCAACCTGTATTATGGCCAAACAGCAAAAATCAGGACAGACAACCAACTGAGCAAATATGTGATAAAAAGAGGTGTCAGACAGGGCTGCGTCTTATCGACCCTTCTTCTTCTTAGGGTGCCTGTCCGTTCCGAACGTTGGCGATCATTCTGGCTGTGCTGACTTTGTTAGTTGCTATACGGAATAGCTGTGTTAAGATGTTTCTATACCATGCTCTCAGGTTAATAAGTCAGGATATTCTTCTTGGTCCTGGGGTCCTTTTTTCTTCAATTTTACCTTGTAAAATGAATTAGAGTAGCTCATATCTGCTTTGATTTCTCATTATATGTCCCAAGTACTGCAGCTTACGGCCCTTCATGATGTTGACCAAATCCGCGGTTGTGTTCATCCTCCGTAGTATCTGTCCATGGTATTTTCAGGATCCTTCTGTATAACCATAGCTCAAAAGCCTTGATAGTGTTGATCAAAAAAAGTTTTGATAGTGTTTACGCCTTCAGTCTCCACGTTCTACAGAAGCACTGAGTACACGTAACATTTAAGGAGCCTTATTTTTATTTCTAAGGTGAGGTCATGGCTCTTGAACACAGAGCTCATAGTCAAGAATGCACTTTTTACCTTTCTGATACGCAATTTAATCTCTTGGGTACTGTCCCACGACTCATTTATTGTAGTTCCCAAGTAGTTGTACTGTGAGACACGTTCAATTCTCATTTAGTAAGAGCTGGTAAGGAATGCGAGATTATTAACACCATCAAAGAGCGCAAACTGGAATATCTTGGCCATGTTATGAGGAATGAACGGAGATACGGCTTGTTGCAACTCATTCTTCAGGGCAAGGTATTTGGAAGGAGAGGACCGGGGAGAAGAAGAATATCTTGGCTTCAAAACCTGAGAAACTGGTTTAATACATCGACAACCGGACTATTCAGAATAGCAGATAGCAAAGTTAGGATAGCCATGTTGATCGCCAACATCCGGAACGAATAGGCATCGTAAGAAGAAGACAGATTTGCTCCAGTTATGTTTTCCTTATCGCCCTACGTTTTATTATCTATTAAGAAGAGATATTTAAAGCAGCCCAGGAAAATATCAATGATGGCTGCCTACTTCCTGATAAATGGAGAATGGCTGAATAATTTCAGATATGCAGACGACAAAAGAATCTTCCCAGATAGCATCTTTCTTCAGAAACTAGTTACTAAGGTAGCAGAATCAAGAATACAACCTCAACTTAACACTAAAAAACAAAGTTTATGATTATTAGTAAAAACCATACACCGCCACGAAATATAATAATCAATTCACAGCAAATAAGCTACGTGTATTTGAGTACCGATATAAATGCTAGAGCGATGTTTTTTTGATTCTTCTTTATCAGTTAGAATCTTGACACTAATGGAATCATCACTTAAGCGACTAAAGGCTTTTGAGATGTAACACTACAAAATGTTGAGCTCTTTACATCGTGTGTCGGACAGTTTAAATAATGGAGTTATGAGAAGACTCCGTAGAGAATGTGAAATTGTTTCAACTACGAAGAAACGCAAGTTAGAATATCTAGCTCATGATGAGAAATGATGAGAAATGAGAAATCAGCGATGCTGCTGCAGCTTATATTGCAAGAAAAATAAAAGTATAAAAGAGGTCCGGGCAGAACAAAATTTCCTGGTTCTTAGAATTTCATGGATCTTAGAAAGTAATGTTCACTATCTATCTACCACCGGAGTATTTAGAACGAGAGCAAATGATGTAAAATTCGTAGCAGTTAGGCATCTTATATTAGGTAGAAAGAAGAAAGCAGAAGCATCTAAATTTGATACGAGATCCAGATTATCCTACCATGCCTATACTTATACTCTCAATTGGTGTTTTTCAACCTACGGGTCGCGACTCCCAAAGCCTTGCTTGGTGAGTTGTGGTCTCAAGTTAAGTAAAAGTAAAAAAACATAGGTTATAGGTCCTACGAATCATATATAGTAGAAACCTACGTCGGTTAGATTATTGATCGATTGCGTGAAATGGAGAAGGTTATGATTGGTCGCAGAAATATGCTGGTTCCAAAACTTCTAATTTCTCTACTTAAAAACCTACATGAAAATAATTTCGGAAAAGTAAAGGGCAACAACGTTCTTAAAAAAAAACATTTAGACCAAAATCTGGTGTATGGGAAGGCTCATATTGTATCATCTGTGCTATTAACTATATATAATATATATTATGAGAAAGGTCTTGGAAGGAGAAGGAGGGGTATCTTTATCGATACCCTGTTAGACTGATCAGAAGAGGAACTAACTGAAATAATGAACAAAATGAACACGATCAGTAGGAAATATGGTCATATCGTGAGAAAAAAAAAACAAATCATGATAATACACCGTAATCCGTAGATAGGAAAGATTGCTGATTTCGAAGTGATCGAGAGGTTTAACTACCTCGTATCCATGATTACAAAAATAGGAAGCTTCTGTTGACAAATGTTAGGATCTTATTTATATCCATACTAAATCATTTTATTAAATTTAATCGTTTTATTTTGTGTTTTTGATTACAATATTTGACATAGTATATTGCATAGGTTAGGCTAGGTTAGGTTTGCCAGTATCACATTCATTCAGTTTTTTTATATATATTTTTTGGAAAGAAACCACGATTTGTAAAATACATTCGTTAAATGAAAAGGATCGTCTGATACGGAGTCTTTATTGTTGTTTTCTTCATACTTTTGAATACTTATGTAATCAAATTTTTGGACTGTTTTTATACCGTTTTCTCCTCTTTGAAGGAGATTAAGATCATTGTAACCTATGTCTGCATCAGGTATTCTGTTTTACCAGACTTTTAATTTTCTGAAAATCATTTCTGAGGTTCATCTTACTTTTGTTTTGGTTAGTTTCCCATTCCTAATATTTTGTAATGTTCTGGTAAATACATATATTAAAATATTACAATAAAGGTATAAAATAGCATTTTTCTATTACATAACCGATCAATTTATATCTTAATAGAGTGTAGTGAAAATTTAGTTTTTTTTATTTGATAAATTGTAGTTAACTGAACCGTTGTATAGCTTACCTTGTCATTGATGGTACGAGCCAACGTACTTTCAAGGTAAAAACTATTTCTTTTTAATTTGTACTTGTAAATCTTATTTTATTTAACTATATAAGAAACTTTGCCTTATTTAATCAAGCTTTTGCCCACGTAGAGTCATGTATCTCGTTCTTGTCTTTATTATTGCTTAATATTTGCAGCTACTGGTGGGTTGGAACAGTGACACTCTCCAATTTAGATGCTTTAATTTAACCTGTATCTTCTATAATTGAAGTGCTAGATATATTATTGTCCATAGTGCCTAGTATGTGTATATACAGTGAACGGCTAAATTATGGAATATTATCATTATTTCGAGAACTGTCGAGTTTTGAGGGAAATCCCGAAACAGGTCGATTTTTGTTATAAAATACCCATCTTATAACGTACATGGAGTAGGGATGACGTCACCGGTGTGGGTGTAGTGACAACCGTTAATTTTTTTTAAATAGAAATTGGTATAATGCGACACCTCATTTGAAGGAGAATTTAATTCTCTATTTAACAACATTAAATTTTTAACTAAAATATTTTTTTAAGGGTACAAAAACATTTTTTTTTAAATTTAAATTCAACTAAATTACAACTAATGATTTAATTCATAATGTACTTTAAAGTAACCAAATTATGCATAACAATTATTTTAAATTAAATGTTCGAAATGCCATCCATCGGTTTCTGCCATGACTTTCTGAAATAAATACTTAAAAAAGCATAAATAAGTAAAAATAATAATGGACACAAAAAGTTATCTCATAAACACTGAAACTTTTTGTCAAATGTTAATTCAAGTGATAGTGGCATAGTTACTGTAATATTTATTGACATAAATGTTTTGATTTTGTGAATTGTCATCAGTTGTCAATTGTAATTTTTACTTTTGAATACTAAATTATGGCTCACCTAAATGAAACACAACGCATAGAAATATTAATTCTTAGCGGATGCGGAGATAAAAAAAGAACACAGAACGAGGTATGCAATTTATTCAACGCAAAATATCCAGACAGACTTATCAACCAATCAACAGTAAGTAAAATAGTCCGAAAATTTGGAGAAACTTGGCACGTTAAACATATTCCAAGCGCTGGGCGTCCTAAAATTGAAGACAATGTGAAACTTGATATTTTATTAAATGTACATGACAATCTTCACAGTAGTTCAACACAAATGGGTGAATATGCTGGAGTTTCCCAACGATCGGTATTACGTATTTTAAAAAAAGAAAAATACCATCCCTACAAAATTCAACTACATCAGAAATTAAACGACGACGATCCCGTTCGCCGGCTTAAATTTTCTGAAATTATGCAGGATTTATGTATCCTCAATCCACATTTTATCAATCAAATCCTTCCGATGGAGCCACATTTTTTATACATGGTACCGTGAATCGTCAAAATTGCAGATATTGGAGTCAAGAAAACCCACATTGGATGACTGGGTCACACACGCAATATCCTCAGAAAGTAAATGTATGGGCAGGGATCATTAATGACAGAATCATTGGCCCTTTTTTCTTTGAAGAAAATCTAACAGTAGAACTTTATTTAACTTTTTTGAGAAATCAACTTATACCTGTCCTTGCTAAGATTATCCAAATGCCAATAATCCAAATTTACCTAGTGAAAATATCTGGTTTCAACAAGATGGAGCCCCTTCGCATTACGCACGTGAAGTACGTCAATTTTTAAACCATTGCTTTCCCAGGAGGTCGATCGGAAGACGAGGTTTTATAGAGTGGCCAGCAAGGTCGCCAGATCTATCACCTCTAGACTTTTTCCTGTGGGGTTGCATAAAATCAAAAGTTGATGTCAGTAGACCACAAAACTTACAGGACTTGAAAGATAGAATTAGGCATGAAATGAGTCTAATTACCCCAGATGTCATCCGCAATGTACTTGATGAATGTGTCCGTAGATTCGCATAATTTGGTTACTTTAAAGTACATTATTAATTAAATCATTAGTTGTAATTTAGTTGAATTTAAATTAAAAAAAATGGTTTTGGACCCTTAAAAAATATATTTTAGTTAAAAATGTTATGTTGTTAAATAGAGAATTAAATTCTCATTTAAATGAGGTGTCGCATTATACCGATTTCTATTTAAAAAAATTAACGATTACGTCACTACACCTACACCGGTGACATTATCCCTACTCCATGTACGTTATAACATGGGTATTTTATAACAAAAATCGACCCGTTTCGGGATTTTCCTCAAAACTCGACGGTTCTCGAAATAATGATAATATTCCATAATTTAGCCGTTCACTGTATAAATAAATAAATATATAATTAATTGCTTTTTTGCACAGTTTGTGTGATTCCTTTGTTGACATTATTTTTCCAACTAAACACTTTTTAATACTACTTGTGCACATCTTTTAAACTTTACATAACTATTAATAAACTATTAAGTGGTACTAATCTGTTCCATATTCGCAGAATGCTTTGGGAAATATAGGTCTGCGGTTCAATGTTACTGAACATCAAAACTCGACCACCAAAAATATTTTAAGATATTTTGAAAAAATGACTCGAAGAAGAATGATATGGAAAGATTTATAATAGTGTGTAATACTCAATGCTAAAAATCTAGATTTTTACTAAAATAGATGTATTAAATTAAAATCATTTGCTAATAGAACACAAGATGTAACAAAATCCTAGAGTGGATAAGGGATGAGACATATTAGACTAGGCGGGATCTGTAGAAATTCAGACATTTTCCATAGGAAGCTATTTTTTTGCTGAAATCCCTTCAGGATGTGCCCAATATCGATAATCACGATATGCGCCAGTAGCAAACCCTGTGCTAAATTTTTTATTTAACAAAATCTGAAAACAATTGAAAATTTCTCATTTTTTTGCTCCTATTTTCGTTTATAATTCGGAAAATATTGATCCTAGAGAAAAAATTATAAAAAGTTAAAAGTTTCGTTATTCAATTTTACACAATATTTCGTTAGCTAGAAATTGAAAATTTAATGTTTATTGTTGAAAAAATAGCAATAATTGAAAAAAAAGAAGTACAAAAAAATGAAGTTAATCCTTTAAATGTTTTCGACTTTCTAAACTTGACTTACAAGCTCCATATTCCGCCTAGAAAAACCTTTTAGTTTGTTTAAAACGTGTGCTAAATTTTGTTTAGATCGGTCGGATAGATTTTGCATAATAATTTTGCATAATTTTTGCATAAGGCTCTCAGATAGTTGCAATTTTTTTTTACATATAAAGGAAGGCTCAAACTTTCAAACGCTTTTTGTAAAATTCAAATCGGTTCACTAGAAGAGTCTAGAACTTTTTTTAAAGTTTTAAACATTTTTTAGGCTTATAAACAAATTGAATAACTTTACGAGCTTTAAACATATCCTTCCAAAAAAAGAAAAAGACTTTAAAAAAAATTATTGAAGATTGAGTCAAAATAAAGTTTATGAAAAAAAAATTTTTTTTTCGTTCGCCTTTGTTTTAACAATTTAAATTATTTATTAACAATTTATAAATACATATTTGTTTACTAAAAGTAACAATTTACATGTACCAATTTGTAATTAAAAATGGTATTTGAAAATATGATATTTGAAATCCTTGTCATCCGAGACATCGATTCAAAAAAAAAGAGCAAAATTGGTTAACAAGAAGCCGAGATAATGCAATTTTTAGCGCGCGCTATGATTTTGAACTCTCCGATTCACATTTCGAGTGAATGTCCCCCACCACCTCCTCTCATGCATTCCGAGCGACATTTTACGCGAAAACGGTTTTTTATTTGTCTTTTTTATGGATGTTGCCATAAAGCGCATTACGTAAAACTTTTCATATAAAAAATACTTGATAAGACGAGGGTATTTGTTTAAAAACGAGCCCTCTATCACTTATGGTTACATGGCAAATGTATGCCAACTTTGACCTTCAATATCTCGGCAACCAGTAAGCCGAATGTATCTTTTTTTTTTTTTAAAGAAACGTCTTTTAATGTTCTTTAAGTGTATAAATTTTGAAATTGATATGTTTAACGCTCGTAAAGTTATTCAATTTGTTTATAAGCCTAATATATATAAAACATGTTTAAAACTTAAAAAAAAATTTCTAGGCCCTCCTAGTGAACCGATTTGAATTTTGCAAAAAGCGTTAGAAAGTTTGAGCCTTCCTTTCTGTGTAAAAAAATTTGCAACTATCTGAGGGCCTTATTTAGGGCCTACTATATATTTGAAAATTTGCGATTTTTTTCCAGTAGGCTGGGTTGCAAAATTATTATGCAAAACCTATCCGACCGATCTTAACAAAATTTAGCACACGTTGTAAACATATTAAAAGGTTTTTCTAGGCGGAATATGGAGCTTGTAAGTCAAGTTTAGAAAGTCGAAAACATTTAAAAGATTAACTTCATTTTTTTGTACTTTTTTTCCAATTATTGCTATTTTTTCAACAATAAACATTAAATTTTCAATTCCTAGCTAACGAAATATTGTGTAAAATTAAATAACGAGACTTTTAACTTCTTATAATTTCTTATAATTTTCAATTGTTTTCAGATTTTGTTAAATAAAAAATTTAGCACAGGGTTTGCGACTGGCGCATATCGTGATTATCGATATTGGGCACATCCTGAAGGGATTCCAGCAAAAAAATAGCTTCCTATGGGAAATTTCCAATCCAAAACAGATCCCGCCTAGACTATATGTAATATTGATTGGCATATAGGACCTATGTCAGCTAGTTCTTTTTTGTATTCATAATTTTGCTTTTAAATGTACAACTGGTGGTACCTTTTCTTGATAGAAACTTATTGTATATTTTAAATAAAGGTAAATTATATTTTTGAATTTTTTTTAGAATTTGCTTATAGAATACATGAGATGAGAGTTTCTGAACCTGTTTTCTACTGGCATGTTTAAGTTAAATATATTTTATATGGGAGTAAACCACAAATGATTGTAATGAGAATTACATTTTACTTTTGTCTTGAAATCTTCGATTTCCAATCCAGAAGTTGTTGTCCAAAAACCTTTAAAATAAAAATTATTAGTTACTTCTGTAAATCTGGCACTGGCTGCCAATTTGTAAACATTTGATAGTTGACTTACTTGAACTCGATCTTGTAGACTTTGGCCATATTTTTAGTGAAATTCAAAAGGTGAGAATTTCCTCTCAGACCTTATAGAATTTCACAATTCCTGCTCCAAATATGCCATTGGTAATATCTAAATTAAGTTAGAGATTATGTCTACTTGCTCGTATTAGCAAATTTAAACAGTCATGGTTTTGTTCTAAATTTTACAAACAGCGTCATTAGTGCATCAACATTTCCGGTATATTGTCTGCCGTATAGAATACAATGAGTTTTTGTATATAGTTATCCTTAGAATTACACGACGTTTGCTACAGCTACCTTTGTAAGGATATTGGCGGCAATAATTATATAGTCGTTTAAAAAAATACGGAATATTCATTTCATGACACTATAATTTAAAATGATTACGCAATATCCTGCTAAATTTATTATTTACACCGATATTATTTATAACATTTAATTTGAACTGAGTGTTTTCTTAAAAGATATTTCCCTAAACTTATAAGATTAGTTGGCTGTTCAATAGTTTCAAGTAACGGTGACAAAACATAAATCGAATATGGTTTACATTTTTTGATTTTATAAAACAATATAATGCCACCAGTCAGACACTGCAATGAAGTTGAAGTAGTACAAATTGTAATTCTATCTAATGAGAAGTATAGACAGAAATATATTTCAAGGCGCCTCCATATAACTCAATCTGTTGTGTCAAAAGTTTTAAAAAGGTATTGGGAAATGGCAAATTACAGAAAAAGACTAGGTCAGGAACGAAAAGGGTGTACAAGTACCGCAAATGACTGATTTTTAAATCGCGAATGAAGATGCTAACCTAAAACGACAAAAAGTGTTGATTAGAATTTGCCAGGGCACATGCCAGGGTTAATTTTACTATCAAGCAGTGGAAAAATGATTTTTTGTCAAATGAGACCAGAATTCAGTTATGGAAGCCAGATGAACCCAACTTTGTCTACAGGAGAGTTAGCGGACGTTATGCCAGTTGTAACCTTATACAGAGCGTTAGTTTTGGTGGTGGCGGCAAAATGCGATGGGGCGGCATTGCTTGGGAAGGACATACCGAACTCGAATGACACCTGACATATACATCGAAAACATTTTAGAAGATCATGTTTTGCCCATATGACAGACGTGCTTATGCACGATAATACATATATCTTGTTAATGAAGTTCTCGTCAGTTACAATTTTATTCATCATTACCTCACTAAACTATAATCTACGTCGGAGCCATCTCATTTAATTCTTGCAACCACTGGATTTTGTAGGGTTTAACTAAAGTCTTATGTAATGTACGTAAGACCGAAGAATGATCAACCTCATGTATGTGTGCTGCTATTCGTGAGGATGTATGTGGATATTCAACGAAGCTATGCATTAAATCTAAAGTTTTATTGTAATTTATAACAGTTTTTAGTCTACCTGTTCGAATGCCATCTTTTACTCGAACCAGTTACCTCAAAGCGCTTTACAAATTTTTTGTTCGGTCGCTTTATGGATAGGAGACTGGTTTGGGAAAGTATCGTTGGACAAGTTGGCTACTTCACTATATATACTACACAAGATCTTTTCTTACATCATTAAAACAGTACTGAACTGAGTTTATTAGTCTAATTTATTAACTTTATTTATTATAAAATATTCTAACACTTAGTTTATTAAAGTCTTTATTTATACAATATTACACTAATTTATTTTACACTATAATTATATAATTTATTTACAACATTTATTACAATTTATATTCCCGACAATACGCGCGTTATATTTCAAAACTCGACTCGATATTATTATTCAGACTCCCCCACACAATGACAATTCCTCTATATATATCAAATAGCCGTTAGTCTGGAATCCCCTCGACTGGATGTTGACCTTTCTCGAATGGAAGGGAACGCCAGATAGGTTATTAGCGGGTCGGAGAATCTACGAGAAAATTCTTTTTTAGAATAATAACATATTTACAGGTTAAATATAAGTCATATTTATCGTAACAGTACTTTGCCATTTTTCATTAAAAACCATATTTATTGTAGATATATAAAAAATTGGCAAAATTTCATCAAATTTTTACGAAGATGTAGAGATAATAACTTAATACTAAAAGGCTTGAAGTTAGGCCCAGCATATTCTAGCGAAAGATTAGAAAAAATTCTATACAGAGCCAGTTTATCCATGATCCGGGAAGCTTACAGTATCAGAGATCCAATTTATTGCGGAGCTTTTAAAAACACATAAAACAAACTGTCAGCTTTAGTTATTAATACAATTTATCTTACAAAACTTTTCAATACACGACAAGCTATTTAGTTTTATGAATTAATGTCAAAATCACAGCATTTTAGATTTACTGAATTATTTCAAAACTATTTTGCATTGTTTTGTAATTGTATTGTAATTAAAAAACCAAAGTAACTAATGATATTAGAAAAATGGTAAATCTGGCAACATTGCAAGCATAAAATTTGAAATCTTTATATTACAGAATAGGTGTATCCCGATTTTTGTACGACTCGGACCATTCATTTAAGAGATAATTAGGCGTTTTCAGACTTTTGGTCCACTATGTATACTTTTGTCGCTTAAATCTGTTTTTATAAAGATAAGTATAAATTATCTAAAGATAATTAGGAATGAGGTTGGTGTTTTAAGTAAAACAATCAAAATTATTGTATACGTTACATTCACGTGTTAGTTCATACAGTAACTTTCTCCATAGCTTAAAGTCCTACGCATGATCGATCTAAACTTCTTTTTCTTCTTCTTCTTTTTATGTAGACATGACTCTGTCTGTTTTTCAATGTGCCTCCAGTAAGTTGTCGTTCCATCGTTGTTTTCGTGGTCTTCCTACTGATCGTCTTCCTATTGGGGAACCGTCTCTTGCCCTCTTTACTACTCGATTTGTTTCATTCGGCTTATATGATCGTTCCATTCTACTTGTCTATTTCTTACCCAGTTCTTGATGTTCTCCACCTTGCATCTACGTCGTGTATCTGTACTTCTAGCTCTGTCTCATAGTGTCTTACCATCAAGTTTTCCTAAGTGTTTTCATCCCTTCTGTTTTTAACATCCTTTTTGTCCTCTCTGTGTCAGGTCGTGTTTCTGCCGCGTATGTCATTATTAGTCTGATGATCGTTTTGTAAACTCTGCCTGCGGCTCTATTTGCTCTATGCACTTGATCTTCCACTTCAGTTTCCAGCTTTTAGTAGCTAGATAATGTGATGCCTAGATATTTAAACTCCATCACTTGTTCTATTATCTGACCTTCCAGCTCCAATTTACATCTTAGTAAATTTGCTGTTGTAACCATGCATTTTGTCTTTTTGGGGAAATTTTTTGGTGGTTTGGTGCCGCATACGTTGTAAATCGTCTTCACTTTGAGAGAGTAGTATTACGTCGTCTGCATAGCAGATTATTTTAAGATGTTTTTCTTCCTTGGTATCCTTTTGTAGTTCTTACTTTTTTTATTATTTTATCCATAATCATATTGAACAATAGAGGACTCAGGGAATCTCCCTGTCTTATTCCATTGCCGGCCTCAATAGGGTCGGTTAGTTCTTCTACTTTTACTTTTATTGTGTTGTTTTGGTAGATATTTTCCATCGTTTTGATTATTCCTAGAGGTATCTCTCGTGCGTACAGTAAGTGGATAACGTCCTTTAATTTGACCCGGTCAAATACCTTCTTAAGGTCCACAAAACATAGATATGCCGGTTTGTTGTATTCTAATGATTTTTCTTGCTCGTGCCTCATTATAAATATAGCGTTGGTGCATGATCTTTCCGACCTAAAACCTTGTTGTTCTTCTGCTAGTGTTCATAATTTCATTCAGTTTATTTGTTATCACTTTGGTTGTTAATTTTAGTGTTGTGTTTAATAAATTAATTCCTCTGTAATTTTCCGGGTCCTATTTGTCTCCCTTTTTGAAGAAAGGTATTAGGATGCTTGATCTCCATTCTTGAGGAATTCTGTTTTGTTGTATTATTTTTACTTAAGAGACTCTCTTCGGGAAAGGAAACATCGTAAGATACATAAAAGCCAATAGATTAAGATGGGCAGGCCACGTGGTACGGAGTGATGACAGACTGATTAGCAATGTGTTTTGGGAAAGACCAAATGGTAGAAGATCGACAGGAAGGCCTAGAAAAAGATGGAAAGACGCAGTCAGGGAAGACCTGGAGAAGATGGAAGTAAGGCCATGGGAAATAATAGCACAGGATCGGAATCAATGGAAGGCAATAGTAAACGCGGCAAAAACTCACGAAGAGTTGTAAAAGCCAATGATGATGATGATGTATTATTTTTTGGATTAGTTTTAATAGTTGTTTGGTCAGATCTGGTTCTCCGTACTTAAGGAGTTCGTTCGGTATTCTGTCCTCTCCTGATGATTTCTGTTTTTTTATTTTCCTTAATCCTTTATCTCTTCCTCCTCAATATTTATTTCTTCGTTTGTCGTCACCTCTGGTGTTGGTGGTTCATTATCGTCACCTTTAGCAAATAGGAATCGAAAGTAGTCTACCCATGTTTCCTTCTGATTGTGTTTCGTTTTTATTAGTTCGTTCATCTCTTTTCTTTGTCTTCTGATTAGTCGTGTCTAAACTGTACATCTTAAATGTATTTATGAGGATAACTATACATTGATAGTTGTAAAAGGTATATAAACATCGATTAATAAAATATATTGATAAACAGCAATATCGATTACAATAATAAACTATTTAGAATTCATCACGGCGTTCGTGTACATGTTGAGTTTTCTTATCCTGTACGTCATCTAGAAGGTTGTTGCAATATTTCTGCTGCCTTTTTCTGGAACCGACTTCTTAGAAAATATTTTGCGTATATTTAGTTTGTTTTACAATTCGATTACAGCATTTGGCTAGAATAGGATGTTGATATTTAAATAATTGTATGAACGTGTTTAAATATCCTAAATACAAACCTATTACAATACACAATTAATGAAAATTATCACCCAACACGAACAGCAAATGGTAATAATATAAGAATATATTGAAATCATTTGGAAAAGATAAAAAAATGGATGAATTTTCCTACCTAGGAACCATGCTGGACAGGAAAAGAGTCCAAAAGTAGCATGTTTTTTGTGACTGAATATCTTTATATATTGGAATGAGCCACAATGAATTGTAATAAAAATTTACATTTTTTTTGACGTTTTTACAAATCTGGAAATCGTTTTAAAAAAATCATTAAATAAAAATTGTAAATAATTGATATAACCGGTAAATGTCTTGATTGCTGTATACATTTCTGTAATTTATTAATCACATTTATTTCTACCTTGTAAACTGTTTTTGATTGTATTTATCTTAGAGTTCAAGATTCATAGAGGCTTAGAGGTTAACCTTGTAAATGTTTATGTGGCTTTTTGCGGGAAGCAAAGTAATTATGGCATCTTTAAAGTACTTTAATAGTTTATTAACAATATATTACATACTAAAACAAGTAAGAAAACAATAGTCCATTCGTTTTTGGAGTTGAATCGTGTTCTGACGGGAATCAGCCAACTAACTGCCTCTCTTCTTTTGTTTTCTTGCCATCCTGTCTTTTAGCTTTCGGCGCCGCCGTTCCCTCACTTCAGCAGCACAGACAGCCCATGTGTAGCAGACGGTTAAGTGTCTATCATCCGCCACATTTATCAAATGGCGCTGGGTGCCAACCAATTTGACAGTTGACTTACCTGTACTAGATCTTGTAGGAGAATAGCCATATTTTCTTGTATCTTCTTCTTATTCGTGTGCTATGTGCTTGGCTTCAAGTTGGCTGTTGTCTGTTCTCTTTTAATGTTTCCTTTTTTTTTCACATGGCACTAGCTGGCTATCTGGTTTCGCTAATTCCCATGATATATTTAATTAATTTAAGCAATATTAAAGGATTTCTTTTATGACATTATCGAGATTACCTGCCGAAAAAAGCGATCTAGTATTCCATGTACTAATATTCAGTGTAGTCTTTCTTCTGTCAAGTCGGAAGATTCTTAGCAACCTCTGACGGCCAAACATTCGCCCGGTACTGAGGACCCAATTGTTTAGGTTTCTTGACATGATAAAGAAGAGTTACAGGAGAATGTCCCCGGGAAAATAATGTTGTAGACCCCTGTTTATTTTCCGCATCGAAGTACAAAGATCGTTCCGCTGATTCATTTCCACCCTTTGTTCTTCAGTACTTTACCACTTCGAAAACTACTTTCTCGCGCCAAAGTCTGATTTTTATACAACTGCTGCCGTATACCAGATTTAGGCTATGCTTATTTAATGGCGGCAATACTCTCCATATGACGACACTTTCTGTGAGATTCTGTAGCATTTATAAGGTATGCTTTTCAAAGGTAATCCACCTTCCAGTATCGCCGCGCGCCGCTGCGTGTATGGGAACTGCTTATACAATATATATACGCAGCTAACCTTTATATCTAAAGTATGTATGTTTGATGTATCACCTTTCACAATTTCACTCAAAATATGGCTATTTGCTCACAAGATCGAGGCCAAGTAAGTCAACTGTCAAATTAGTTGACACTCAGCACCAAATGATAAACATTTACAAGGTTAACAGTGATAATTTCTTAATTTATAAATTTAGTTAAAATATAAAAAATTAATATAATATTAAATCATTCAAATAGTATTCAATTCAATTAGCAGCATGCACTTTGTGATAAAACATTCCCACATTCATCACATCAAAACTGTTGGAACAGCCAATCGATGTAAATGACATCTTCAAGATATTCTGCTAAAACATTGAGTCATTTTAATTGCTAACTTTAAACAAATAAATCTATATATATATTTTGATCGATTTTCAAAGGTTTCACAAACTGCGAATTTTCTTCGTTGTGACTTTTTAACTGAAGTTGTTTTTGTTTTACTTGATTAAACTACAACTAGGTCTTTTTGTTTTAGGAATAACGAAAAACGAAAAGAAAAATCTCGAAATGCTGCTAGATGTCGAAGATCTAAAGAAACCGAATTGTATCTCGATCTTGCTAGTTCCCTTCCGTTCACAAGCGAGCAGATTACCCAATTGGATAAGGCTTCAGTTATGCGACTTGCCATTTCCTATCTTAAAATCAGAAATATGATGACGGCTGGTAAGTTTGAATTACTCTTCTTATAATTACACTATTAAAATTCATATAATTCATATACTTCAGCTTAGAAGAACAAGAAGTCTAAAACTTGTTGTGTTTGTTCCTTTCCTCCCAAATAAGACGAGAACCAAAACTTCTATGTTGGTGGATTATAAAAGACACCGATTAATTAATCTTTGTCGAAACAAGTTCCTAGACTATATTCTATAGCCTTACCCTTTTTAAAAGTTCTAATATCTTCGAGTGTGAACCTTCCTGCAGCTTTTTGCCGTTGACTTTTCTTCGTGTTATGTAAGGAATCGCTCATTTGTCAGGCTGTCGCACTGACACAAAATGTGCTCTGCTGTTTCTTCCTTTAGGCGAGAGAATCTACATCATCTGCGAATCCCATCAGCTGTAACTGCCTATTCAGGTTACAGTACCCTGTTGACCGACCAACTATGGCTTTGACCAGTCTTGGTTTGATTTAATAAAAACGTTAAAAAGGCATTTAGCGAAACTTTATTTTTTGTCGATTCCTATAGTATATTCATATAGTACTATAGTACAGAGGCGTATTTAATAAAGAACTAGGTTAGGGTCGTACTATGGTATGTTACAGACTGTAACACTTCTTCTTTGTATCAGCTATATTTAAATGTAAAAATACCCAAAGGTTTCATCATCCAGCCTCAAAAGTCCACTGCTGAACAAAGGCCTGCTCCTCGTGTTTCTATTTAGCTTTCTTAAATCCCTTTTCATGTTTTATATTTTTCTTCTAAAAATAGTTGGCTCTTAACACTTTGTTTTCTTATTTAATTCATTTTCTCTCTTGAATTATCTTTTCAAGAAAATTATCGCCTGTTTTTTATGGCAAAAATTGGACATGTGGCTATTATTCCATTAGAAGATTATAGAACTGCAAATTCGGATACATGTATACAACCGTTTGTTTATCACCAGTTTTCTCACCAGTCACAAACTTTGAAGTAATGCGAAGGATAGGAAAATACCCAGAAATTTTCTCAACGACCAAAATAAGAAAACTCCAATATTTGGGTCATCTGATGAGAGGACATAAATACGCATTACTTCAAAATATAATGCAAGGAAAAATAGAAGGAAAACGGAATCCAGACCGTAGAAGAATGTTATGGCTGCGTAATTTGAGAGAGTGGTTTGGCTGCACCACTAATGAACTTTTTAGGTCAGCTATAAACAAGCTCAAGATAGCCTTGATGATTTCCAATCTTCGATAGGAGTGGCACAAGAAGAAGAAGTTTTCTCGGATATACAAAAAATAAAAAAATCCGAATCATTCTGCACCAGCACAATCTAAGCGCCTACATCTTACAGCAAACAGAACTTTTTGACCACTGAAAAAGTTTAATTGATGTTCCATCTTTCCTAAAGTCCCACAATGTCGCACACCAAGCCGTTGAAGGAGTTAAAAAGAGAATTTTATTTTTACTTCCTTCAGATTGACGTTTTGTCATGTTTTGACAGTTAAACAAATTCCATTCATATAAAATAACTTAATGAGGATGATTATGACCGCCGTGGGCAGTTTTGTGAAATAATGAGTGGGCAAGTAGTGACCGATCCACAGTTTCTCTTTAATATCTGCTTCTGCGATGAATGCACTCTTTTCATAAACGGACCTATAAATCATCATGATTGCTGTTATTATCCTGCCTGACTGATATTATTGAAAATAATCAACAATATGATGAAGATCATTTGACTTCTCCACAGGATAGTGCTCCTCTGCATTATGCTTTGCTTGTTCTTCGATATATAAAAGAGGCAACATCGGAGAACCTCCTCGGTCACCGGATTTGTCTCCCCTGGATTTATTTTTGTGGGAACTCCTAAAAAGTAAAATCTATAGATCTCTAAATTTCCTAATTGCCAACGAATGGCGACGAAACACTTCGCAAATGCTTCAGAATATGAGAGAACGTTTAAAAAAAACTTTTTTTCATTGTACCGACGCCGGAGGTCATCAGTTTTAACATTTGGTCAACTAAGAAATAAGTAACCAGCTGAAAATATTAATTTTAAAATGGGTTGTTTTTTTTTTTAAATAAGTCAAATAAAGTATTAGACCTAATAAAATTTAGAGTCCGATGTAAGGAATTGCAAAGGCTTTAAAGCGATATCTTATTTTACCCCCATTGCCATTAAAAAATGCCTGGCTTAGGTGCCAAGTAAAATAATCAAAAATATCGGAAAAATTGTGTCCCCCTTAATCAAAAATCGACGTGTCGCTGGATTTTTCAAAAATGTCGCAGTTCCTGATAATGCCTCTGTTTCGTCTTTTAAGTAATTTTAAATATTTTTTTCATCTATCTCAAAATTGAAGCAGCAAACATCTTTATTTTATTTATTATGTGTAATTTATGCTTCCTCATAGGCAAACCAAAATAATAATAGTATACATTTTATTTATTTTGTTAAACTTCACATTTTAGTAGAAAAAATGGTTAATAACTAGTTCTATTCAAATTCTGCCTTGAAATTTGTAATTTATATCACAAAAAACTCTCAATTTCCATTTAAACATGTTATTTTCCTATACATATGTGCTTATGTGCACGTTGCACTCGAAACAATTTTCCAATCAACTTAAATCGCAAATTCAAAACTATCTACAAAGTGTATTATTATGAGGTAATTAATTGAATAATATGTAATAACGCTCTGTGGATCGGAAACAATTTGCAAATATAATAAAGGATTTTTGCGAGTTCTATTTTGCTTAAGGGCGTGAAAACTGCGTTTTAAGATTTCCTGGAACATAGAGGAAATAATTTTAGAATTTATTTAATATATTTTCAGTATTCGTATACATTACATGGAAGGCAACCGTATATACGTATTTCTAACTATTGGTCGTCTTCAGTACGGTGCAGCCAAGTTAGAAAAGGAGCATGTTAACTTGGGAAAAGATCATTACAGGAGCAATGCGACCAATTTGTGACATTTGAGTTAGAAGACCCTGATGGTTTCCAGGGCAACACCTAACAATAACCACGGAGGAAGCTACAGCTACCTAAGGAAAGGAATTCCAAACGTTAAAACGTTTAAAATAAATAGAAAAGGTTAATGCAAGTGTATAATAAAAGTAAAATGTAATGGCATGTCTCGCAAAACAAAAAAAGAAAACAAAAGCTATATTGATGGAAGGCAACCGTATATACGTATTTCTGACTATTGATTGTCTTCAGTTCGGTGCAGCCAAGTTAGAAAAGGAGCATGTTAACTTGGGAAAGATTTACTACAAGAGCAATGCGACCAATTTGTGGCATTAGAGTTAAAAGACCCTTGTTGGTTTCCAGGGCAGCAACTAACAATAACCACGGAGGAAGCTATAGCTACCTGAGTAAAGGAATGCCAAACGTTAAAACGTTTAAAACAAATAGTCCTGCACTGGCTGCCACAGGAACTTTTCTCCATCGGTGTTAACTTTTTTAACGATTACTGCTCCTTTTTCTACACTGCTGAAATCCAAGAATTCTTCTTGTTTCATTACCACTACTTTGAATGGTTTCTTCCTTTTACAGGATCTTAACAGCTGATACCAGTCATTAGGGTGATTGATCTTAATGTGTGTTCCCTTCGTTTCTTTCTCTATAAGAGGGTGATCCGTATCACACTCCATGTGAGTATGCTCACTGACCAAAAACTTGTGATTTACAACTTTGATATTTGGTAGTTTTGTGAAAACGAAAGTGAACATGAAAGCGACTTTCTGGTTCTTATTTGGCCTCCGCAAGTATCTGAGTAGAAAGTTACCTCTTCCATATCATGATGTTGTGATAAAAGGCGGTAAATACAAGAAGCTATCTGATTGTCACCTCTTCCAGCAGTTGATTCGTCCCACATGAAACATGTAACTTCATTTGTTGCTAAATCGTGAACGGTAAGGTTAAACATCCACATTTGTCGCTTTTAAAAGATAGTGTTCTCTGTTAAAAAGGGGGTTGGAAGGCACTGGTAAAGATCAAAAGTGTATGCTCTTTTTTTAGTGTCTGAAGACGCAACCTCCTTATCCACCTGTTTTGCTTTGTAAGCATCGTCTGCGAGCTTATGGTGTTTATCCCTCCCTTGTCTCAAATTCTCTTTCTCCTCTCCTTCCTCAAGAACTTTTAATTTTGTTTCGAAAATATCACATTTAGAACAAGTATCCTGTTTAGGTTTCTTAAATGCAAATACCTAATAGTCGTTAAAATACCGGCTCGCATGTTAACTGCATAAACTTAAAACTAAAACTGACGGACTAGTCTTGAATATCTAGTTACTCTCTATTCAAATGTAAAACCCCCTACTATTTTGTTATGTTGATAAACAGGTAATTGAAGATACCAAGAAAAATAAAGCAAAATGCAACGTGCCCAATTGGGTATTTCTAGATGCCTAGTTATTCACTGACTGAATATTATGTACACGGATGGTCAAGTCAAGATATATTATTTCAAACAAATATTTAAAACTCTTTAATATTAGACAAGTCGATATACCGGTTCTGATACCAAATAAATTGTCAAATCCAAATATTCACGGGCTCCTATCAAGTAAACTCTTGCAAATTTAAATTACTCATTTATTCACCTGACGAAATTGAAAGAGAACTATTTCAAGATTGAGATATCCTGTTTTTACGAAAATTTGACTTATCCACTTATTCACGGATGGTACTGAATTGATGGAAGGCAACCGTATATACGTATTTTTTACTATGGTGTATAATTGCCAAAATTAACATTACATAGTTTTGCTATAATTTTATATATTTGTTCTATTCTTTTCTGTTGCTAGCCAGTGCCCTTGCCTCTCTCCATGCTGTCCCCTCTTCACTAGTATCTCCACAATCTCTCCGTCCCATGTTCTTCGGAGTCTATATTTTCTTCTATTTTTCTTTGGATATATATATATTTCCTTGTTCATGCGTTGTAAGTGTCCCCACCAACCTGGTTGTCACAGTTCAATGAATCCTAGTAATGGTTCTAGTGGTACCAAAAGTAGACTAAAGATAAAAATGATATACTTGAATGCAAAACGATTTGAAGAGAAGAAATTTATAGACCAACACTAGGTATATTCAGAAAAGACGAAATTACCAACGATAATGATCGACGATTGATTTGCTGAGCAACAGTCAAAAGCTGAAAAAATCTTATACAGATATTTGAAGGTTCTAAAAGGTATATGAGGGGTAGCTGATGACAAATCAGTGAAAACGTACAGCTGATTTTGCTTTGTTGTTTTTTTAAACAATCTTAAAAAACGAAAAAAATATTTTTTGTTTATAAAACGTTTCTTATACGTTATAGAGAAAAATGGTTCAAATAAAAGTTGTAGATTATAAAAAGTTCTTTAATTTACATGTAATATAACTCCTCAAAATTGTGTTAATTAATGAGGTATTAAAGTGTGCTAAATTTCGACAAACAGATCGACCAAATAGTTTATTTACTGACGTCGATTTATTGAAGTTATTTAATTTGTTTATCCCAGAGAGCGATAAACAACTGTACTTGCCCAAACAGTTACTCTAGAGGTATTCTGTAAATCAGTTCTGCAATCAGTTTTTTAAGGTATATTAAAAAATTTACCTAATTTTATTAAATTTGTTATTAAAAAATAGTTTAAAAAATAGTTGACTTTTTAGCTTATAAACATTTATAATGTTGATATTTTTTATGTCACACGGTTGTAAATATGCTCAATGAAAAGCTGGTGAAAAAACACACTTTCCATAATAACAGAACCTTCTATGACCAATAACAAGAAACAATAATTAGTAAATAAATGTTAGATTTATTTACTAATTAGTAAATAGATTCTTATTAATAAATAAATGAATAAGATTTAATTTTGTTATATTTTATTGTATTGTATTATATTCCATTTTATTTTTTTTTATTCTATTTTATTTTTAATTTTATTTAATTTCGTTTTATTATATTTTATTCTATTGTCTTCTATTTTATTATTCTAATTTATTTTATTTTAATTTACTTAATTTAATTTTACTTTATTTTGTTTTGATTTATTTTATTTTGTTTTATTTTATTTTAGTTTGGATTATTTTACCGTACTTTACTCTACTTATTGCTAAACAAGCAGCTAATAAATATAAATAATATTTTTGTAGGTAACGCCTCTACTTTTCCCTGACGGTATTTTCGAGTACCATCTCTTTAACGGGTTATAACTTTTTATTCCTTCACAGTATATGCCATATATAGGTTGAATTATAAAATTTAGATCTTCATTTAGAATCCGTTTAATTTTCAGCTCTTAATGTTAATAAACAATGGAAATATGAGTTAAAAAAAATCTTGTTTCCTATTGATCATAGAAGGTTCTGCTTATTTTGGTAAGTCTGTTTTTCCCCAGCGTTTCATTGTGCCCACTTAAAAATGTGTGGCGTTAAAAAATTTCACGAGTTATCATAAATGTTTAGAAGCTAAAAAGTCCTTTTTCCAAACATGTTTTTTAATAACAAATTTAATAAAATGTTGAAGTTTTTTAATACGCCTTAAACATGAAGCCTTAAAGAATCGATTTCGAGTTACACAATGTCTCTAGACTGACTTTTAGGCAAGTACAGTTGTTTAAATAATCGCTCTCTGGGATAAACAAATTAACTTATAAACTATTTGGACCATTTGATTGAAATTGAGCACACTTCAATAACTCATTAACTCCCACAATTTTGTGTAGTTATATTACATATCATTATGCAAAAAACAAAGTTATTAACATTAAATTTATAAATTACTGCAAAAATAAGGGTTTTTTGAAATTATCTAGGTCAATTCTTTATGTATTTTAATTTGGAAACTCTAAAAATTAAAGAACTTTTATGATCTATAACTATTTATGTGAATCATTTTTCTCTAGAACGTATAAGAAACGTTTTATAGGCAAAAAATATTTGTTCACTTTTTAAGATTGTTAAAAAACAACAAAGCAAAATCAGCAGTACGTTTTCACTGATTTTTCATCAGCTACTCCTCATATACCTTTTAGAACCTTCAAATATCTGTATTTTTGTGTTTTGTGTTTGTGTTTTTACGTGAAATCAATGATTTTTTCACAGATAAACTCGTTTGAGGAAGAAATATTTATTATAAAGAAAAGAACATTTTCATTTGCAAATAACTTAAATTTCGCTACAAAATATTTATTCTAGAGAAATCAATACATATTTGTTATACATTTAGTACATTATGGTGCTCTAAATATTTCCCGGTTTTAAAACTCCTGATTAGTGAGTTATTAGTCACTTATGATTTCGGTTTCAAGGACAGATAATATGATGTTTACCTAGTTTTTACCTTTTAATGGGAATAGTGAACAAAATTTGTATTTCATTATGTTTATCTATAATAGTATGTTGAGTTTGTATTAAAGTATTTTTCCATTTAAATAATTTTTAACTAGTTAAATTTCACCGTAAGGTAGAATATTTCCAGAATTCTATGCCATTACAAAATATATAAAGAAAAATGTCTGATTGAGAAATTACCCTATATAAAAATACAATAACTGTAGTAGTTTTTATCATTTTCATTCTTTGTAAATATGAACAATAAGTTGTCATGCACTATCATCGGTGTACGTATTTAGTAGACTATAGAGACACAGTGGGTTGCAAATTGCCTGGACACTGACCTACATTATACTTCACTGCAAAATGAATTGATGTACTTAATTTGCCAACATAAATTGTGGAACTTCGTTCGGAACGAGTAATAGAAACAAAAATAAGTATATAATTTTATTGCACTAATAATAATAAAACTATTACACTTTGACAAAAACTCATCAATTTTTGAAAGATTTACCTAAGATGGGTGCTGCGTGTGTTCAATGTGGATCAAAAACAGAAGTGATCTTTTGCCTAAATAAGTTAATTAAGAAACGTTAATTCATTATCAGAAACTAAATAGCAGCGGATAAAGAATGCGAAAACATTGCCGTTGGCGTCATGGGATGCAATATGAATTTGGCTGATTGACTATATTGACAAAGGTAAAGCCGTGATTGCAGGATACTACTCTGAACTTTTACTGAAACTGGATGCAAACATTCGTGCAAAAACCCGCCT
This sequence comes from Diabrotica undecimpunctata, assembly GCF_040954645.1. Classification (NCBI taxonomy): domain Eukaryota; kingdom Metazoa; phylum Arthropoda; class Insecta; order Coleoptera; family Chrysomelidae; genus Diabrotica; species Diabrotica undecimpunctata. The sequence continues at coordinate 173,913,372 of NC_092803.1, read as the reverse complement.
TAAGGAAAAAAAATCCATTAGGACAGTCAACCTGCCCACAAAAGGCCCTCTTTTTGGCAATGAAAAAACTGGGAGATTTGTACTATGAAGTGCTGGAACATCTACCGTATTCACCAGATTTGACTCCTTGTGATCGACGCTTTTCGTCCAATCAAGAAACCAATGCGGTTATAGATGAAATCAAGCACTTTTAGAGGAACCAGCGAGTGGATCACTGCATTGGAACACCGCTGTAACGGTGGAACTATGTATTGATCTAAGAAAAGGTTACGTTAGTAAGATATCAAGTTTTTACAATTGCTCATGGCTGTTTCCATTATTTTAATTCTATTATTTATCTTCTCTGATTCGTCGAAGATCAAGTAGTGTAACGTAAGCAAACTATTTACTTATTTAAACAAACAATCTAGGCCCTTCTGCCTGTATCGGAAAGAAGTTGGTTGTGGTTCTTTCAAAATTCATATACAAGCTGTTTGTATTATCTTTAAAATTAAAATGAATTGGGCACCATTCCTTAATAGCTTACCCTCGTAAGGAAACGAGCTCAGACAAAGAAATAAAATGAAAAATTTAAAACAACGCTAACTCTTATTATTTTATAACGAACAAAAAATTAAAATTAATAGATTCTACGTTAAAAGGTTACGGCATCCCAGAAAAGAAAAAACAGTCGGTGTTTAGGTATCAAATTACAAATGAGAAGTGCTTATACGAAACTAAAAGTAAAATCATGTCTTAAGAAAACAAACACTTTATATCTTTGCATTAGATTATGAATGAGAAATACTTACATGAAAAGAAAATTATACTTTATGCCAAATGCCTCGGCATAAAAAAATCTATTTATATACAGAGTGCGGCAAAAGTCAGTTCCCCGATTTGCACAATCGAAAAATATCGGAAAATGAAAATGCAAAACGTTTAATTAAGTCGCAAATTAAACGGAAAAAAATAATAAAAATATCGGAAAATGAAAATGCAAAACGTTTAATTAAGTCGCAAATTTGGGTTACAAAGGTGCATATAAAAATCTAAGCTTTATGTTCGAACTGGTGTCCACCTTCCTCGATACAACGGCTCGCAACGCCACGGCATGTTCGGTTGAGGATTGCCTTGGTCTGACGGAGGTGTTCAAATTCTTCCTCAATAATTGTCTTCAACTGTGGGAAAGTTTGCGGTCGCCTAGCATACACACTATTCTTCAGCAGACCCCATAAAAAGAAATCACGATCAGCGCGTAGTGGGGTGGAGCATTGTCCTGCATAAAGTGAACAATTCCAGCTAGGGCGGGATCTGCTTCCATCGTACCGCGTAAGTCTTCGAGCATCTCGAGGTAGGTTTGGCCTGTTACCGTGTCTTCGAAGAAATATGGCCCCACTAACCCACCGGCGTAGATTCCAGCCCACACACAAATGCCTGGTACATTCAATTCCTGTGCGAGGGTAACATGCGGATTTTTTGTACTCCAGTAGACGCAATTATGCCGATTTATTATGCCATTCAGTTTAAATGTTCCCTCGTCCGTCCATAAAATTTTACGATAAAAATGTGGGTCATCCGCAACACAACCACGATACCACTCACAAAATTCTAAGCGACGGTCAGGGTAATCTTCGTGTAACGCGTGAATAAGACGAAGTCGATACACAACATAATTCATGCGTTTTAGCATTCGGCGAAGCGATCTATCGGAAATAGTTAATTCTTTGGATAGCCTACGACTCGATTGGTTTGCGTTTTCGACCAAAGATAGCGCCACGGTCTCCATATTCTCAGTCGTCGTCACTGTTACTGGCCGACCAGACCACGATACACAGACTACCGGTATGTTCTTGCGCATGAAAGGCGAACGCGTGACGTCATGTGGGAACCTTAATTTTCATTCGGCAATGCTAAATCAAGCGGTAATTGTTTGAATTTTAAAATTATGTACCTATCATCGCTTTTTAAATAAAAAATTGTATTTTATAATCTTTTTACTGCGATTTTCCAACATGAATTTCCATTGAAAAATAAAGATTTTATCTTTTGTCCAATATACATTTACCATAATATATTAAAAAAATAAAACAAAATTAATATAAACATTCACTTTACTTTTGGGTCTGTAAAAATGTTTCACATAAACTTAACCCCAAATCAATTAGGAAGTTTTAAATTTTAGATAAAATACTTAGAACCAATTACTTGATGACTTTCAAATAAAGTAGAAAAAGGTTGATTTCAAGTTAAACCAGGTCAGGAATCTAAAAATTTAAAGTGAGAAAATTTTATTACATACATATATATATATATATATATATATATATATATATATATATATATATATATATATATATATATATATATATATATATATATATATATATATATATATATATATTACTAAGATCTGCTTTCTCTTACTTTTATATTAACTTTTTATTTATTTAATTACTTTAATTAATTATCTAAGTGTCGCAAATACATAAAAAAAATAATCTCAGGGTGCCATTTTACTATACAAAAAAAAATAAATCAGCTTAGGTTATTAGGTTATACTTATCTTTTCTCGAGTCTTCCAGTATCTCTTAGTTGTTCCTTATCGGGATAAAATAGGAAAAGGAAATAAATAGAAATAACATAAATAAACAAATACAAATATCTTTTATTATCAAAAGAAATAATATGAAGATTTATCAAATAAATTCCATGGGCTTAACTGTCCCAATGAAAATTGTACCACATAAAATAATTTTAATTTACCAAATATTTATCGGTTTGTTTTTTTATAACATTGATAAAACAACGTAAACAAGAAATTTGGATATTCGTAAAATAATTACACTTCCTATGAAAATTTTGAAATATTGGAATCTTTGTTCATATGTTTTTGTACTCAAAAAAATATAAAATTCTGAATATTATAAAAAGAAACTTTTTAAATTTATTAAGCAATATTACAACAATAAACAACAATTTGTAACTAAACTAATCCAGAATTACTTTAATCGTTTACAGCTTAATATTTTAAAACTTCAATTTGATCACTTTCAACGCCACTAAGTATGAATTTAATGTATCGAAACTCAAACAACAAACAAGGAGCAAATGGAGCAAATACATTTTAGGTTCCCGCGTGACGTAGATGCGCGGCCGAACCAAATTTAGCGACGACAATCGGCATACCGTTTAGTCTGTGTATCGTGGACCAGACCGCAGCGCGTCTGCAACGGAACCCGTCGTTAAAAACTTACCGAACAGTTTAGTGACATTACGACACGATGGTACTGGACGATTCGGAAAACGTTCCTGAAATTCGGAAAAAATAGTCCCATAGTCCGCTGACAATCGCAGATACGAAGTTAGTAAAAAAACGCGTTCTTCTTTCGTGTACTTGCCGCCCGCCTGCATGTTTAACTCGTTACTAACAACGCACCGCAAAACCCCACCGACACTCACAACGAACAGCAACACGCGAAAGGCAACACAGGTAGGGAACACCTGTTATGCGAAACTATATAGCGGGAACTGACTTTTGCCGCACTCCGTATTATGTAGATATTTATATATTATATAGATATTTATTGTAATTAAAAGATCAATAATAAATCACTTCACTGTTATTTAGTTCATAGATAATCTTCACTGTTCAATAAGAAAATATAAAATTGGTACAACCTGAATTATCCAAATGCTTGTGTGGCTTATTAGAAAGGATATAATTTTTACCAACTAGGTACTCAGGCTGAGGTTTCAGAACGTTGAATCTATCGGCAGCAGAAAAATAATATCCACCATAAATTTATAGGATTGGGCGGCTAAGCAAACGGGATATTCTTCGAATTGTTCATTTCAGAACCCATACCATAAATCCATAGCTATTTAGATAAGCTCGGGCCAATAAACATAATTCTGGCAACTTTTAGGGCTCCCGGTAAGGGTATAAAATAAATATTTATTTGAAAATATAAAAGAGAAAAGGAATTTTTCGGATTAACTCAAGAGAAGGGCTGTGCAATGTTCCACGAAAATAAAAATTACCATCACCAGTATAGCTTACCCAGTGAATGCTCAATATATACAGCAGAAATGATGGCAATAATGTTTGCTCTTCAGTATGTAGTACTAAATCCTACTAGCAACTATGTTATATTTACTGACAGTAAAAGCGTGGTTGATAGATTTAACAACATTCAAACAGTCAAACACATAAACCACATTGAACTGAAAATTCTTAAAATTCTTTATGAAACTATACAATTAGGATTAAATGTAATAATTACATGGATCAAGCGCCATTCGGGAATAAAAGGAAATGAGATCGTTGACAATTTGGCTAAATCAGCATATATTCTTGGAGAAAAAGTAAACAGAAATTTAATTTCAGCGACAGATATTGACACCGTTAGTAGACAAAAACTTTACATTACAGAGAATGTAAGACTGGCTTAAACTTTTATCATTGTAACACTAGGATACCCTCAATAACATGGTTCTACACAGAATCTAATCGACATTTTATAAAGACCATTAATCGGCTGAGAGCAAATCACGCTCTTACTCCATCTTAAATGCATGGAATCGGCTTATCAAATACTCCCAATTGTACTTGTGGTAAAATAGGCGATCTACCACATATTATATTAGAATGTGATTTACAAATTATTAATATAAACGAACTTTATAAGGAATTAATAAATTCTAAGTGTAGTTTTCCAACAAACCCTAATCTTTTAATATTTTCAAATAATATGGAAATTCTTCATTGCATTTACAAACATTTTAAAATATGTAAATATAAGTTGTAAATAGTATATAGGCATAATCTGTTAATATGATTTGAAAAAAAAAACAAAAAAAAATTATACCACAAAGTAAAAAAAACATAAAAGAAATAAGAAAATAGAAAAAGAACAAAAAACAAAAAAAATAAATTAAAAAAAAACAAAAAAAAGCAAAAAGCAACAAAACAAAAAAAAAAGAAAATAAAAATATATCAAAACAAAATTTATGTATCCATAAAAATATTAGGTATATGTAGTACTAACGTTTGACTGTGAATCTGCAATGAATAATAATTAAAAATTCAGTCGATTTTAACAATAAACACAAATAAGTCTGGCTAATTGGCTCTGCCAAAGCCATTTTTCAGAAAAAAAAAATCGTCCTGTCTGTTAGACATTTAAAAAGGGAGAGGGAGGTGAATGGCGGGGAATTTACGAACGGTCTGATTTTGAGGCCAAGGTCGGAGCTATTAGGAACTAGAGTTAGATCCTTGAGGTAATTTAGATGCACTCGGCGGATAGATGGCGTGAGCAACAGTGATTTGAATATTTACTAGGAATTATTAATAATAAATTTTGAAACTTTGAAAAATAATTTGAAACGGTTACAGTAGTAATCGTTTACAAAAACCTTTTAAAACAAACATATTCATTTGTACTACCAATTTGAAAATTGATATAATGTTTTTTATGAAGAAAAATGTAAGGTTTATTCTTGTCATTTCTAACCTTTTTATTTCATATTTTACAGTTCCCGACTTTATAACATCAAACGAAGCAAAAAGTCAGGAAGACAGCACGGCGTTTCTAAAGAGTCTAGATGGATATGTGATGATTTTATCTGAAGAAGGAGACTTCGTCTATTTATCAGATAACGTTCACGAATATCTTGGAATTAATCAGGTATTTATGCATTTAATACGATACATAACATTTGGAGTGGATACAAAGTGTATGTACATGTTTTTATTTGAAAATAATGAAAGTGGGAGATTATGGGTAATTTTCTAACAATTCGATTACAACAGTTATGATTTTCAACTTAGAAAAAATAGGTTATTGTCTCCACCATACACGAATTGAATATTCAGCTGAAGTTTGAAATAGAGACAGCATGGCGCCTGGCAAATCTCGATTACAGATATTGCGGTATCTCTATTCTAGAAAAACATTATATTATATTATATGTATATATATATATATATATATATATATATATATATATATATATATATATATATTAAATTGAAAAATAATTCTTCACTGTTAACGGGAGTGTTTACAGGAACTATCAGCTAAAATGGCGAAAAATATGTCACGCACTAAAATTCGAAGCATTAACTGTAGTGAAAAAACAAGTTTACATCGCCTAAACATTGTTGTTCTCAATAAAATTTTACAAATGTATGAACAGCCAAGAAAACAAGACCGAATGATAAATAATTGATCGTGTTAAACACTGAAATTTCTGTCAAAATTTTAAAGACAAAAGCTAACAGAACATTTGCTGACGGGTTTGTAGCCTTGTCACAATGTCGTATATATAAAAAAATATAAGGGGCACTAACATCTCAATAGTCTTTTGTCATGTTGACACCATAACCTAGTCAACGGCCTTTTATTTTATCTTTTGTTTTTAATCGATTTTATTATATTTATTTTTTAATTTTTTAGATTGATTTAATGGGCCAAAATATATTCGAATATAGTCATCCATGTGATCATGAAGAAATAAGGGAAATATTGTCCGGCAAGACAAGTGAAGACGAAAATACAAGCAAATCGATTTTCATTAGAATGAAATGTACTCTCACTAATAAAGGAAGATCTGTAACCTTAAAGTCAGCCGTTTATAAAGTAAGTTGTGGTAGCAGGCTAATAATAAAATAGACAACATAATCTAATAATCAACTATTTTTAGTATGGTAGGCTTTATGTTTCGTATGATCATTTCATTCGTATGAATTGTCTAATATCCGTAAACATGTAGAAAAATAAATTCACTGCACAGTGAATCTGATATTGGTATTACTCCGCGTTATAACCGTTAAGTGGTACCACGACAAGTACTGGGCACTCTAAAATGCCTTACATCTTGTCGCAGTGGTTCTCTTTGTTGAGTTTCCTCGCCACTTACAAGCTCTATCTGTAGAAGTTGGGAATGATAAATAGAAAGAAAACTGAGAGAGTGGATAGGTGTGAGGTAGAGATTCGCCATCATGGCTCTCCGAGGAATACCTACCAACAGGGCGTGAGGTTTGTCTCAGTGTTGCCAGAATGTAGGAAGAAAGTTGGTTATATATCTGTGAACAATCCAATACCACAGACAGAATAAAAAAGAAGAAAAAAATTATCTGGAAAGTGCAGTTAAGGTTCACTTTAACAGATAGGTGAGGAATGGGAAGTAGGAAATTAAGAAAGGAGAGAAGGACCCTTCTTACATTTCAGAAATATATAAAACTTGTAGCTAAGGGAGCACAAACACACCACTAATAGCAGTAGAATCTTGGATAAGAAAGGATAGAATCCGAGAAGACCCGTAGAGACGTTAGAAACTCTAGTGGTACCAGAAATAATCTGGACTGCATTGCCGTTGACTGCAAATCCTATTTTTATACCTTGAGGTACGAGTTCGGGGGCAGAGTTCCAAGTCCTGGTCAATAGATAATTGACTTTCAGGTTGAATGATGAGGTAAGGACGCTCATTGATCATTGTCTGAATAAGCGACTGACGTCTTTAGGGACACATCCTAGAATCTTCGTCTTCTTAACGTTATATCGTCCATTTTTGAACATAGGCCTCTCCCAACTCCTTCCATCGATCTCTATCCTGAGCAACAGACTTCCAATTTGTTCCTGATATTTTTTTAAGTCATCTACCCATCGTATCTGTGGTCTTCCTCTTGATCGTGTACCTTTTAAGGCCCCTTTAATGTTGTATTGTGGCGTTCTAACGTTGGTCCTTTTATCTAGCAGCGTGGCATGTGAAACTCCATTTGAGTCTCGACTTTTTACCTTTGAAATCGGACTTGTTCTATCTCATTATAGTTATACGGAAATGCTGGGGTAGTGTCTTGAAAATTGATACATACGCATATTCAATAATATATGAATTAGCACCGAATGATATTAGTACACGTTGGAGAGAAACTGGAGAATATGTTATAAAACTAGGCCAAGGTATAAAACGAACAAACACGGCTGTAGGTGATTGATTTGCAGATGCGTACCCAATTGGGTGGATGCGAGTACACCTCGCTGGTGGCAAGACAAAATCTTGTGAACTTCGGAGTACAAGAGCTATATTTTTTTATTTATTATAGAACAATTTTACAAATACTATTCAGTTTCTTGTGGGAAAACTAAGATATTAGTACATTGAAACTTGACCACCCAAGTGGGCGGACATCATAGTTTTAATACAAAATCAATATCCATCCAAGTGGGTGGACAAAAAAAATATAGCTATATATGAACATTTTCAAAGCATAAAATGGTTGATCTGGGCAACAGGGATAAACAATCTTCATTCTGAAATTTTCAAGATTTGTTCTCCTTTTATTATGTTGTAACTTATGTGATATATCAATGGCAGACTTCATCGAATTCTATTGAATTATCATTTCTGGTTTAATGATTTCTTTTTCCTGTTCATTTCTTTTTACAGTCGATTTCCTTGTAGAGGAATATTTAGAACAGTTACAATAAATATCGTCTTTAAACATTTCTCCTTTGTCCGCTATTTTAATGCAACTATACTATTTGACGTTTCAAGGGATTTACACATAATTATTTCAAGTTAGCAGATGAAACTTCCTTCGGGAAACTCTTTCGATTTTTGCGATATGTACCTAGAAAGTATGTCTTCTCTTTTAAAAGTATTTGAATGAGCAGCATACTAGTGTAAAAATTGTCAGTGGATATAGTTCTCCCTTGTCAAAGATAGGAG